>NC_065525.1:44283075-44344023 GCF_006386435.1 Epinephelus moara | reverse complement strand
GGGGTTGTCTTGCTTTTGCCTCTCCATTGCACCTGTTGTCACTTTGATTTGCACCAAAGCAGCTGAAACTGATTCACAATCACTTGTGCTTCCTACATGGACACATTGATATCCCTGAAGTTTAACTGACTTCCTGTTAGACTGTGATTATTAAGTGTTCCCTTCATTTTTTGAGCAGTGTATATTTACTCAGTACTGTACTTAATTACAATTGTCAGATACTTTTACTATACTTGAGTATTTCCATTTCATGCTCCGTCATACTTCTACACCGTGGCATCTATATTAACGAAGTACTCGAGGCTGTACAGAGTAAAACTTTATAAGAGGTTAAACATGCAAAACTGCTGTAATGCTCCTTTAAATGGCATCAGGGAGGATAAAGTGCTCACATTCCCCTAAAGGACGGAAAGTCCAGACTTTGTTAAATGACGTCCAGCTCCAGATAATCATTACAGCAGAGAAATGATCCGACCTGACAGGGTGAGGTTTCCATCAGCAGGATGGAGAGATTTCAGGAGGAGGAGGAAGAAGAGAGAATGAGCAGGCAGCTGCTTCACACGGTCATAAATTAAAACTGTCGGGGTGAAGCTAACGTCGGAGCTAATGAGCGGCAGCCATGAAGATAAATGTTGTAAACATTCCCGGCTCGAGTCGAGGTGAACTGATAGGAAAACCAACAACATCTCATTTAGGATCAGAAAGGGACCCGTGTGATGAAACTGTGTTTTCACGATGTTTTCACCTCACTGCCGAGAGCTCAGCCTTTCATATGCTAATGCGTTTAAGCTTCAGCACATTTTCAATTAAACCTGAAGGTTCGTTTGACAAAAGAACAATGAAATCATAAACCTGTGACTTCATACCTGTCTGTCTGATAAACCGTCTCACTCTCTCATGAAGTGAGACAGCCAGAGGTGGAGGGGGTGTTCAGATCCTCAAGTGAAAGTCCTAATAACACACTGTACAAATGCTCTGTTACAAGTCAAAGTCCTGCATTGAAATATTACTTAAAGGAGCAGCGTGTCGGAGCTGAAACTTCTCCTGGTTAGAATTCCTTCAGTGTTCGTAGTTTAGGATGTTTTTACCAGGAGCCAAATGATCCACAGAGGCTTCTTCCTCTCAGAAACAAACAGAGCAGCTGATTAAAATCAGCAAAAACACTGAATAAAGCAGTTTCATGTTAAAATCAGTTTTTCTCCTTAGCTGCTCTGCGCACCACAGACAGGCCACTCAGTCAGCACCTGCTAATGTCTGCTCACCTTTTTTCTGATCCAGACGTTCAGGATGTTTTTACTGGGAGCTGCAGAGGTCTCCCGATCCCCCAAACAAACAGACCAGGTGATTTAAACCGGTAGAAACACTGAATGACGTAGTTTCTAGTTATAAATCATTTTTTCTCTGACGCTGCTCATCACCAAGGGACTGCTAATTACAATGGCTGACTCGTAAACACTATAGACTGTATAAATAATGGACGTAGCTACTGTGATGTCGCCAATCGGTTTTTGGACTCCTGTTTTGAAGCCTTAAGTTCAGCATTACGTACGTTGCCATTTTGTTTTTTTGGAGCCAGAAGTGACCACACTGGGGCACGAGGCTGGAGCTGTGGAGGAGCAAGCACTGGATCTTGCTGTCACTCAAAGAAGCCTGCCCTTAACTTAACCCCCCCCTACAGTTGTCTTTATGTTGAAATAACAAATGACTATTTTCTCCAGTAATCGATTCTGGTTTGTAAAAGTACTGTAAAATAGTGGGAATTGCCGTCACAGTGACCCAGAGCCCAAAATGACACCTTCACAATGTTTACTTTGTCAAAACAACAGTCCAAACCTCCACATTATCACTAACACATTACAATTATTAGTTGCTTATTGATGTTTTATCAAATGACTAATCAGTTTAGCTGCCCTTGTGTCTACTCTACTGTGGTGCTTTGTATAGTTTGCATTCAAAAGTCAATTTACTTGCAAAGTAACTATCAGATAATTTTAGTGGAGTAAAAAGTACAATATTTCCCTGTGAGATGTCATCGAGTAGAAACAAGCGGCACCCTGGAAAATGAAACCAAAGCACAAGTGCCAAAAACTGCACTTCCTCTCAAATCCACTTGAGGCTGACTCCAACGGTCAATCCCCATAGACCCCCATGTTAAAGAGAAATTTTGGTTTATTTCAACCTGTCTCCTATCGTCCTAAATTTGTTTCAAGTGACTAGTGACATAAAAATAATAGTTAGCATGTTAGCCGTTAGCCTAGATACAGCTGGGGCGCATAGTAGCGTCAGACTTTACAGCAGAAATAAACATGTGTAAAGCCTGGTACATAAAACATTTTTGGTTCCTATAGATAATCTCAGCATTTATGACAACTGTCGGTGGCTGAATTTTTAGATAACTCACCTGTTTATATTTATTAAAGCCTAAGGTTACGCCTAGTCAAGGGTGTGGCAGCTTTTAGTGACAGGTTTCTTCACTCCGAGTCAGATCTGCTCCTCGCTCCTCCACGGCTCCAGCCTCTCATCCAAATATGGTCGCTTGTGGCTCCAATTATCCAAAATGGCAACGTCCAAAATGCTGAAATTGAGGCTTTAAAACGGGAGTCCACAAACCAGTGGGTGACATCACAGTGGCTACGCCCATTTTTTACACAGTCTATGGGTAGAAGTATAAAGTGACATGAAAACAAAACACTCAAGTACAAATACCTCAAGTTTACACTTGAGTAGAGTACATGAGTAACTGCACTAAGTTACAGCTGTGCAGCCGCTCGTCCTCACACACAGAGACTGATGCTGATTGTTCTCTGCAGAACTTCACTGTTTGTTTCATGACTTTGGATCCTGTTTGTTCCTCCATGCTGACTCAGCTGGACTGTAATCCTTCCTCTCTGCAGGACTCATATTTTATCTGCTCCCCCTCACAACACATCTGTGACCAAACCAGGAAGATACATCAATACGTGAAGGGTTGAAAAATGATCAAACGTTAGTCCAGAGTATGTTGGTGTAGAAACCAATATTTTTGTATCATGACAGGACTGTGAGCGCGCAGCAGCCCTTCTGTCTGTCTCTGAACCTGCGTTTAGGCCGGAAAGTGTTTCAGGCTTCGCAGCAGCAAGTGGGTCAGTCAGTGTTTGAGGCCTGGATGTGTTAAAGTGGGACAGCCCATATAAATAATATGTAAAAAAAAAAAAAAATACTTACAATGCAGAAAAGGCAACTGGAGCTTCTCTCTGCTGTCAGCTGCTGACAGAGAGAGATGGTCTGTGTTGGTTATTCCCTGTTGACTCAACCTGCTGTGAGAAAAACTGACTTCAAGAAAAAAAAACAGTCTCCACTTTAAACAGTGATTTAATGTACTGTTTAATCCCTTAAATCAGATGATCTGCCAGTGGATGAAATGATTGAAGTGTTTCCTGCAGGCTCTCACCACATAAAGACTTTTAAAGACTTTATTAGACAAATAAAGACTATTATTTTGATATTGTGTGCAAACAGAGTGAAGGTGTGAACGCAGTGACGACAACCTGTAAAACAAGCGCTCACACATGAAATACAAACAGTTCACATCCTCCTCACACATCACTCCACACCCACATACGTACCTCCGTATCTGAGTGTGTATCCATAATGCAGCAGCTCCTCTCCACACTCCACTGAGCTGATGAACACGAGTGGAGAAAATGTTTCTGAACTGAAGGACCGTCCTCAAAGCTGAGCACTTTACATAATCCCCTCAGGGCGGAGATGAGACAAATGCTGGGCGTCTTCTGAAGGCCGGAGATAGAATCTTAACTGAAATATTTCACCCAAAAACAATGTAAATTGTATAAATTACTCACCTCCCAATGCTCTGTATGGTCCTGGAATAAGGTGTCTGTGGGGAGAATGGAAGGCACCAAAAAACGAAAGCATATCAGTGCTGTATGACTCCAACATCGGCTGAACAAAAGACAGGAAATAGGTCATTCAATGCCCAAGAACTATGAAAATTCCTGTGCAGCATAATCCAAGTGTCTTGTATCCATTTGTGGGCTGACGCAAATCCAAACACAACTATTTTAGCAAAGCTATGGCTAAACAAAATACTTCTGGATTATCCTGTTGTGAAGGAGCTTGTTTGGCGTGTGTTCAGCCTCCGTCGAAGTCTGTTTGCACTGAGAACTGACAACTATTACTCTTTATTGTCTTTATTCTGTCTGTGCTGGAACACAGACGGGCGGCACGGTGATGCAGCAGTTAGCAGAATGAGGGTTCCTGGTGTGAACTCAGGGCGGGGGGTTCGAATCCTAGGGTGGGGGAGCCCTTCTGGGCAGAGTTTGCCTGTTCTCCCCGTGTCAGCGTGGGTTTCCTCCAGGTGCTCCAGCTTCCTCCCACAGTCCAAAGACATGCAGGTTAATTGGTGACTCTAAATTGTCCGTAGGTGTGAATGTGAGTGTGAGTGGTTGTCTGTCTCTATGTGTCAGTCCTGTGATAGTCTGGTGACCTGTCCAGGGTGAACCCTGCCTCTAGGCTCCAGCCCCCAGACCCAACACGGGTCAGTGGGTCACTGGAACACCTGTATTCACCTTCTGTTTGAGACACGCCATTTTAGTGTCAGTCTCTTTAGAGAATATCCAAGTGAATATCCAATCAGTGTTGATGGTACATGCAGTCACCTGAAGCAATAACGTCCTCAGTGCATGTTGTATTGACAGAGAGGCGGAGTTTTTCAATGTTTTCCTTCTTGCACGGCTGTTTCTGCAGTGCCTACATGTACATAGATGCATCGTGCCCGAGCTCCTGACGCTTCCCTCCCAATACTCTCCAAACCTGCCCAGCACGTGGAAAAAGTAAAATTGTCTGAAATGACTGACTTCACTGTTTGACTTGAACACCGGAAAAAACAAGATATATTTAAAAACACTATCGTCGTGTTCTCAAGGACAAACACTGCAGTTAGTGAAGAGTGCCAGGAAGCTATGAATCACCACCACAGCCAAAAGCACTTTGTTGGCCAAAACACAGCGTTAGGTGACAAAAATACTCAACCAGTGGTCATCTGCTTGCTCAGGCTGCTGGCTTTGGTTGTTTGTTTTTTTAGTTTATCTTCATGATCCTAAAGAGGGTCTTCAGTGATTTTCCCAAGCTGCCACAGTTAGCTCAACAACCAGTGACTGCAGGTATATTCAGGCACTTTATTCAAACTCCACACAAACAAAATAAAATCACTAAAACTGTCCTGGTTAGCAAGTCTGTTAGTCCACTATTCCAACAATCACCAACTCTGGTAGGGTTGAAATAAATCCCTTAATTTACATAGTAAGATCTGAAATATTCTACACACATGTATTTCCCCTCTGTCTCTCAGGTGACTGTGGTATTCCTTCAAGTGGGTCAAATAAATACCCTGAAAATCTGAGTTGACGAATACATTGTAAAAAATATCTTCCTCCATAATCCTCTGCACTCAAAATTAATGATGCCATTTTGTGGAAACGCAGCTAGTTTGCAATGCGAGACAAGAAGGAGGATTTGATGCTCCGATGACATCATTGGGTCGCGTAAGCAAAAATGGATTTTGAAGCACCATCCACAGACACAGAGGGCAAACCAAAAAAAAGCTTTTGGTTGTGGTCACACTATGCCTCAAGCTCAGATAGGTGAAGAAAAGGTTGAGAAACGGCAAAGTCAGAAAAGCCCAGTCTGTTGTGACTGGTCAGCGTTACTGGGTGTTCCATATCTCGGCATCTCTGCGCCTTTATTGCAGCCAGGGGAATGACTAACAGAGAATAGCGTCACTTTCTACCTTTAAAAAATCACCAGTAAAAGCTTCAACTGAACATGTTCCAGCATCTGGGAGAAATTAACAATATCAGCAACCAAGATTACATGTTTCCCTGATGTTAGCATGTAGCTACATGTAGCAGTGTACGCTGGGGTGGGCGATATGGCCCTAAAATAATATCACAATATTTCAGGGTATTTTTGCAATAATGATATTCTTGATGATATTAAAAACTGATTTAAGAAATGTATTATTGATTTAAGAACATAGAACTGCACCAAAATAAGTGTAGTTTTACAGTTTGCTTCAAATATTCAGTAANGACCTTTATGCTCTGCCACTTCTCCTCTAATCATCAGGCTGTAACCTGTGACAGGCTGTTATGATACCACAACTATCACACACTCACACGTAGGTTTACATCACCAGAGGTTTATGACAAAATCAGAGAGGAGAGGGAGAGACGCTGTGCTGCTGCCAGAGGAGCCGCTGAATGAGTTCCCTCTGAGCACTAAGAGAAGTAAAACATTCAGGACGCCACAGTTTATTCCACACTACTGAAGCTGCTCCTCTTTTTGGAGCCACCGCGGAGTCAGTAATAATTTCGCTTTCAGCCATGCTTGCTGTTGCCGTGGGTAACAGTGTGACGTCAATATGTCAACAAGTCGAAATATCACGAGTATCACGATGTGAATTTTTCATATGCTATTAAAAAACGTACCAGTATTATCGTGAACAAGATGAAGTGGCACCTGCAGTAACATGCTGGAGCTGATGACCATATAAAGAAGTCCAGCACACTATGACATCACACACTATGATGTCATAATGTAGTTAAAGTAAAAAAAAAAGCAGTTGGAAACGGAGCATTAAAAATGGTAGAAAAACTTGAGGTTGCTCACAGAGATGACTTTACATATGTTTGTCTCATTATTTGAATCTTACCCACATTTAATAAGAACATGTTTTCATTTTAACACTAAACACTAACACTAAATCATAATAGGTCCCCTTTAATGACACGCTATATAACCCTTTTTCTGGGACCCCAGAGAGCCGCGAGAGTTGAATATATATACAATCATACTGTTTTTGGGTGAACTATTCCTTTAAAGTTGAGGACACTTTGATGTCCAACGTGTTTGTTTGCTGACTCAGCGGGCAGCCAGGGTGCTGACTGGCCAGCTGAGACGAGGCATCGTGTGTTTGTTTGTGGCGTCTCCAGCTCCTCGCTGCTGACACCAGGTAAGGCTCTGGCATCTGCTGTTTTTTTTCTTTTTCTTTTCGGAGGCCAAAAAGCCAGCCGGCCGCGTCAAGACCAGCTGGGCTGTGACGCAGAGCCAGCAGCAGGACGGACACATCACACGGTGTCCTCGAGCTCGGACAGGTCTGACTGGACGGAGCTCAGAGAGTCAGCAGGAGGACAAGTTCAGTCCATCGATTTCTGGCTGACTGCTGGTTTGTCCCTCAGATGAACAATGTGGCAGTGAGCAGTCTGAGCTATTTTTAGGAGAAAACAATACCGGGGCATTTGTTCTGATATTTATTTCAGACTTTGAGAATGAAGGAAGGAGATGAAAACAGCATTTTAATCAGGTGGAGAGCAGCAGCAGTGGAGGCAAACATGAAACTGTGAATCCTGATGATGCAGTTCAACATCTTTACAAACTCAGTGTTTGTTCAAACTTTGGTCAACGTTAATTTAAATTCAGGCAAAGATCCAAAAATCTGTCAGGCTGAGTTTTGGGTAAATGAGTCTAAAATGATGCAGCTGACATGTCGATCATCTCCAGATATTTCAGTCGGTGGAAACATGATTTATTTGTTGTGATTAACATTCTGATCAGCTGATGATCCAAGCTGCTCTCCTAGAGACTGATGTGTGTGCACTACTAATTTGTTTTGCCAAATACATTTTAGAGAAACTTAATAACTGTCTGGATTATATGTCCTACATTTATGCACCACACAGGGGTCAGAGGGCAAGGGTCAGGATGGATGGTACAACATACAGAGGTTTAGGACTTAAACAACAGAGACCAGAGTTGACAGCCTGAGTCCTGCAGATTTAATGAACCAACGTTCACGTTTGTCACAACAGGCGTTTTCAGACCAAACAGTTCTGGGGACTCCCTGTGAAGGTAGGTAGGTACGTATGTACTTACGTACTGTACTTATGTTCGTCTGCCCCATCCTTGTAAACACGATATCTCAAGAACACCCCAAGAGAATTTCTTCAAATTTGGCACAAACATCCACTTGGACTCAACAATGAACTGATTAGTTTTAGTTGGTCAGTGGTCAAGGTCACTGTGATCTTGTCTGTCTCAGCCTTGAAATGTTTGCACAAACATTCACTTTGACTCGAGGATGAAGTGATTAGATTTTGGTGGTCAAAGGTTGCTGTGACCTTGCATCCATCTCATTCTCATGAATACTGTATCTCAAGAACACCATGAGGGAATTTCTTTAAAGTTGGCACAAACGTCCACTTGGACTGAAGAATAAACTGATTAGAATTTTGTGGTCAAAGGTCACTGTGACCTTACAAAATATGTTTTTGGCCAGAACTCAAAATTATGACAAAACTTCACACATGTCTTGTATAGATCCTCTCTGTGTGTGAAGCATCCATGTTTTTTCAGACATGGATGGAAACTGTCAGAGAAACTTGACTGGTGCGCGAAGGCATACAACTGTGGGTTGATAATTCTAATGTCTGTTTGCATTCGCACCTCTAATATAAATGCTGAAATGATGTAAGTTGTTTGTTGCTGCAATCCATTCTACTTTGCTTTGTCTGTTTGCCTTGGGAAAGTACCTGATCTGAAATAGAAGCTGATAATGGTGTTCTAATGGGATCATTCCCAGTTCTTGCTGTGTGGACACAGTTCTTAGTGCTACTTATAGCTATGTAAAAGTTCTTGCGGTATCAGAACACCTGTAGTGTACATTGTTGTTTTGTTTTCACATTGCAATGATGTGAGAGCACCAAAGAACTGTAAATGATATCCCTACATCCTGCCGTCATCACCTATGTGAGCTGCGTCTCATGACACAACATTGATTGGTTTGTAGACAGGCTCTTTCATCCTCTATTATTTTCTGTCTCGTACTCCTGGAAAATAGTTTTTTCCAGCTGGCTCTTTATAAAGTATCTGCTACCACGGCTCATTTTGTTGCTGTTTTTGCCTTTCCTGGTCCTGACTGTTAACCAACCTGCTTCACCTTCAGCTGAGAATTTGTTTTGCCTCCCGGGCCGAAAATGTGTGCTGAGGTTTTTATCCCTGTACGCCAGCGATAGCCGTACCCGGAGGCGTTACATTTCAGGTCGTCAGTCCATCCATCCATCCATCCATCCATCAGTCCCATTCTTGGCTCATTCTAATGTAATGAAAACACAGTGATTCTTATATCTGGGTGATTCTACACTAAAGAAAACATACTTATTGTATTTTATTCAGTTTCTGCCAATATATCTCCCTAAATCCAACAAACTGGAGCTTAAGTCATTTTTATACCCAGTGTTATTCCCAAAAAATGAACTTAACCTAAAATTTGGTGTCACTTAGGCTGCTTTCACAGCTGCTCTGTTTGGTTCAGTTCAATCAAACTCAGGTTCATTTGCCCCCTCAGTGCGGTTCGTTTGTGCAGGTGTGAACACAGCAATCACACTCAGGTGTGCACCAAAACAACCGGACTGAGACCTTCTTGAAGAGGTGGTCTCAGTCCGGTTCCAAAGGAACTCTGGTGCGGTTGGTTTGTGGTGAGAAGGTGTTCCGACCTGGATGTGAAGCAACTGCAGTCACATGACACATTGTTTGGGTTAAACATGAGCATGTTACAGTCCTGGAGGGTTATTAATGTGCACCTCCTCCTGTACTGCCTTAATATGCACATTCAGCACATCCAATGCATCAAAACATTGTTTTCTAGTTGGAGCCGCGCCTCGTTTTCAAACTGTATGGTTTGACTAAAATGAACAATGACAGCAATATAGTCCACGATGAGCAGCGCTAAAATCAACCTGCGTAGTTGTCCCTCCATTGTGACATTAGAAAGTGTCACATTTATCTTGCAAGTGTACTCTTCTTCAACGTTTGCTTTACTTCCTGGATTTTTCCCACATGGAAATTCTGACCAATCAAGAGCAGCTTTCTCACACAAGGCATTTGATCTGGTCCTCTTGTAAATGCTGCCGTGAGAACATGAACCAACTCTAGGCAATTATACAACTTTGGAACAACATGAGACCCTGATTCAGACCAGAGGAGACCACTCTAGGGCTGGGAGGATCCTTGGTGTCTTCACATCTTTATGAAGATCATGGCTATGAATATGCACAAACTGTTAAAGGTTGTGAGAGGTTGTTTCCATTATTTTGATCTCAGGGATGTTTTTTACAGAGTTGTTGTTGCCGCTGATACTTGAACAGAGCGTAGTTTTCTCTCCAGTATCTCTACAGTCTGTTAGTTTCTGTGTCATCTGAAGTCTCTCCTCACTTTGAGTCACTTCAGAGAAAAAACAAAAAAACCAAACAAGTTTATTTTCTTCTTCTGATGCTGACGGAGGATCGGTTTTTATTTCAGCTTTTTTCTAATCACACGCTGAACTTCAGTTCACCCTGTTTCCTCCGCAGAGCTTCAAAAGACTGAGCGCCATCACAGACATGTGACCCAGGTGGATGTCAGGAAAGTGTTCTTACTTCCTGTTGGGTCTTCTATCAGACACCTCCGAGGATCTGATTTCCTGAGCTCCAGACTTTCCTCTCGTCCAATTTAGATTCTGTCTGAGCTTCTGAGTGAAGGTTGTGTCAGTTTGCAGTGTTAGATGTGGGAAGCCTCCTTGATGTTAACTGAGGTTGGAGGAGCGGACTTGTATGTGGCTGTACTGTACCATTACATCAATTATTAATGGGCCCCAGTTCCTCATTCATCACATAACATTTTAATGGCTGTCTCACGTCCTTCATGTCATTGTTTGTCATAAATGGTGCAGTTTTATATTCTTTAGGTGCCTTTAGATGACATCATTTCTACTCAAAGACATTTATAGCCTGTGTCCATCTCCTGGTGACAATTAACACATTAAAAACGTTCTCCCAAATGTGAATATTAATAATGTTGTTAAAGTGGCTTCACTACTAATCCCAGCAATAAATATGTGTCTGTCACAGTTTTTGGTACAGTTAGGTCTGATATCCCACCTCGAGATGCTTGATAAATACAAGCCACATCTTGTTGAGTGATCATTTAGATTTACAATTAGGGGTTAGTTTGGATCTTTTAAAGTAGGGTTGTATGAGTAACTTATCCAAAGTCAGTGTATTTATGTAACAGAGTCAATTATACAGCAGTAATATGTGTAACAAAGTCAAATGTAACTTTGAACTGATTAGTTTATGGTGGTCTAATGTCAAAGTTCAAGGTCACTGTGACCTTGTCTGCCCCATTTTCGTGAACATAATATCTCAGCAACATCTTGAGGGAATTTCTTTAAATTTGGCACAAACATTCACTTGGACTTTAGGATGAACTGATTAGATTCTGGTGGTCAAAGATCAAAGGTCAAAGTTGCTGTGACCTGTCATCCATCTCATTCTTGTGAACGTGATTTCACAAGAACAGCTTGAGGGATTTTTTTCAAATTTGGCACGAATGTACACTTGGACTGAAGAACAAACTAGTTAGAATTTTGTTGTCAAAGGCCTGCTGTGCTGCTGCCAGAGGAGCCGCTGAATGAGTTCCCTCTAAGTCACTAAAAGAGTCAGAGAAGGAAAACATTCAGGACGCCACAGTTTATTCCACACTACTGAAGCTGCTCCTCTTTTTGGATCCACCGCAGAGTCGGTAATAATTTCGCTTTCAGCCATGCTTGTTGTTGCCGTGGGTAACAGTATGACATCAATATGTCAACAAGTCAAAATAGTATCATGATATAAATTTTACATATTATATTAAAAATTGTACTGGTATTATCTTGAATGAGTATCGTATCTTTTAACTGAGTATTTATACTCTGCAGTATTGTTACTTTAATAAATACAAGCAATGTCTTGATGGGTGATCTCACATCAATAATGGAGTTTTGCATGATGCATTTTATGAAATAATTTTACTTAGAGATGAGAGAATACAGAATTAAAAAATATGTGGAGATTAAATGACTCAGAAAGCATAACGTCATGTCTTCTTTAACCTGAGGCATTGAAACATGTCATTAAAAACAGAGTTCCTGTCTGGTTGTTGAGTTTTTCTGCTCAGCGTGACAGCGAGTCATTCTGACTTCATCCTGAATTCAATTGCGAGACATTAAGAGAAACGGAGCGGCGGCGGCAGGAGTCATGTAGGATCTCACCTGGAGGGCGAAGCTGTTTATTGTCCAGGAAAGAGACAGATGACAGTAAATAGAGCTTTACGTTAAACAAGACAATCAGAGCGAGGAGTGAATGATGATGGACGTGTGCTGTCACCTCAGATGGATTTCTCCTCTCATCGTTCAGTCGAGCAGAAAGCTCGAGGCTGTCACAGGAATGACGAGCATCAATCACTGTCGCAGGAAACACCCTGAGACGGCAGGAAACGACGAGCATGTCCTCTGATGTGAAGACGTGTAAACATGTCCACACACACAAAGATCTGTCCTCAGTGTGAGACCCGGGTCTGATTCAGCTCGTCAGGTCTCGGCGAGCTGAAGTAAAGGTCTGGTGTAGAGGGTAATGAGTGCTGTCAGGACGCTATCCATCACGACGCCATCCATCAGCGCGCTGGTTGATCCGCTGGGATCACTTCAGCTGTTCCTCCCACTGAGTCCTCCTCTGATTCTGGGGAGCTTTTAATCTTCAGTCAGTCAAATCTCCAGTTTAACATGTCAAGCCGGAGAGTCAAATCTGTTTCCAGTGCACTTTGTCACATTTTGCTTTTCTTGATGCGTCAGCTCTTCGACCTGAGCCAAGCATTAAATCTACTTTTCTCTAATAGTTAGTTTCTTTTTTATTCAAATTATTGGCGTTTCCACCCGGGGTGGGGGAAAAATCGTTACAGCATAGTATGACGTTACTTTTTTCATTTTTTTTATTATATAAATTATTAATATTACAAATTCAAATTAAACTTCAGTTAGCCTTAAGTATGTAATCAATTGTTTTGTCAGTAAACTACATACATTTTGCTGCAAAAATGGCTGAAGTGAGATAAACTGACTGAAAATTTTATCTTATTAGATGAACCAGATGTTGACACAGTTTTACAGTTAAAATATATTTTATTGCAATACTCAGCATATTGCAACATATTTAACATATAATCATATTATATCGTGACTGAAGTATTGTGATAAAATCGTATGATTGATCCTCTGCTGATTCCCACCCCTTGTTTTCACTCAGATTTTATTTATTCATTTATTTATTTATGTGCAAAAATTAAGAATGACCATTAAAAAAAGAACAAGCTTTTGATTTGGTGGTCCAGCTACGTCCCAACCCTCACCTATGGTCATGAGCTGTCGGCAGTGACCCCAGGTTGTCGGTCCAACTGCGCGTCATGATATGCTCTTGATAAAGTGTTCTGTAGTGTGTAACCCCCAAAAGGGTAAAACCACGATAACCTCCTGATTATAAAACAGCACGATGTGAACGATACAAAGATCTGACAAGTTTGAATGTCGTGTAGTGGCGACGGCAGTAGCTCAGTCCATAGGGACTTGGCTTTGGGATCTGAGGGATGCCAGTTGAAGTCCCTGTGCGGAGCAAGCATTGAGCGTGGACTGGTAGCTGGAGAGGTGGCAGTTCGCCTCCTGGACACCAGGAGATGCCCCTGAGCAAGGCACCAAACCCCCAACTGCTCAGGGCACCTGTCAATGGGCAGCCCCCTCCCTCTGACATCTCTCTACATGTGCATGTGTGTTTCAGGCCGAGTGAAAAACAAAAATTGAATTTCCCTTCAGGGATAAATAAAGTATATCATATATATCTTCTGATTCAAACTTAGCTCAAGTCAAGTAAAACCTGAAGTCACCTTGTTACTTTTTACAAAGTTGTTTAATTAATTTGTGTTTTCTGCATGTCAGCATCTATAATATTTCACCCTGACAAATTAGTAACCTTTAAGAACTTTTAAAAATGAATTTTGAATAAAGTTCTGTGAGCTTTGATTTTCAACCTTTTTAAAAATCCTAAAATTCACAGTGTGATGAATAGAATTTCTTCAGACCTTCAGATAAGAGCTTCAGATCTGATCAGATGTTTTGAGCGTCTCTCCTTTTTTATTCAAAATAAAAGCTCTGTGTGGAGCAGCGGCCGTGAAGGTAACACCCCGCCGTGATTGCTCTGTTGTGAGGATGGAGATGAGAGTGCGTCGAGCTGATCGGCAGGGTGTCCAATTAGGCTGCTAATTAAAATTGCAGTCCTCCAGTCATAGCAGGAAGTCCTTCAGAAGCCACCAGCAGGGCAAGAGTGTAATTTCTCCCTGAGAGTCTCTCTGCAATTTATTTAATAACACAATGTGGAACTCTGTGTGACTAAAGCTTTTACAGTTATTATTATTATTATTATTATTATTATTATGATTACTGCGATAATTTGATGACGACAGCTCTCTTATCCACAAAGAGTCGTAATGTTGTTTTTCCCACATGCTCGAATCACAGGATGGTTACATATTATTATGTATACGTATAAGAGGAGCTGATGTGTTTTAATGGGGCAGCGGCTGACTGAGCATCAATAACTGATGCTGCTGTTTATTCAGTCCACAATGCATCATTAATGCTAATGGAGGTCCCCATTATATTCTCATGCAGCTGCAGTTATTTTAGCCATTACTGTATGCTTTGTGTGTGTGTGTGTGTGTGTGTGTGTGTGTGTGTGTGTGTGATATCAGAGTTCATCGCAGCTTCACTTCCATGAATCTCCATGATTTCAGATATAATCTGTAGCTGCTGTCACACAGTCTGTCTCCTCATGAGGAAACTGTTTGTCTCTCAGATTTTCTGAAGAGAGTTTGGTTCGGAAAACAGTGTTAACTTCAGCAGCCAGTTTAGATTTAGTTTTAGCCTTCAGACAAAATGATTATTAGTTTAATCATTTATATTCTTCATAGTTTTAGTCGAAGAAAGGTCATGACATTTTAATCTTTCAGTCAAAATGTTTTTTAATGCCATAGATGGCGACAGTCGTGGCCAGAGGCATGATGTTTTCGAGTTGTCTGTCCATACGTACGTACGTCCTGTCCTTGTGTACACCATATCTCAAATAGCCTTGAGGGCATTTCTTCAAATTTGGCACAAATGTTCACTTGGACTCAACGATAAACTGATTGGATTTTGGGGGTCAAAGGTTAAAGACAGTGTGACCCTGAATCTGGCTCATTCTTGTGAATATGATATTTTAAGAACACTGTGAGAATTTCTTTAAATTTGACACAAACGTCCATTTGGACTGAAGAATAAACTGATGTTTTTGCGATCAAAAGTCAAGGTCACTGTGACCACACAAAACGTGTAACTCAAGAATTAATTTGCTAATTATAACAAAACTTCACAGAGATGTCTCACAGGATAAAATAATGAAGTGGTGACATTTTATATCCAAAAGGTCAAAGGGTCACCTTCAATGTGACATCATAATGTTCTACTTAAAACGATTTTCTGGCCATAATTCAGCGTCATATCTCAGGAACAGAAGGCCAACCAACGGCTGATGCTGCTCTAGTGTGAGTGTTTCTGCTGGCTAGCAAAACATTCTGGTGCAGACTATTTACTGGAGTTTGCCGACCTGTAGATGCTTGGATCTCACACTGCTCATATGGCATTAAAAAATAATTGCAAGCACGACTGTTGTTGCTTTTTAGTTCATGAAATATTTTATCACTCTGTTCTCTACTCCTCACGTTTTGAATGTCTGATATTCCACCACTAACATTTTCGTCTTGTCTCCTCACGTCTTGTCAGCGAAAATGAAACATACATTTCATCATAGTTTTTATTATCAAAATCTATTTCTAGCTTGTTATCGTCATGGTGTCGACGTCCACTTCTTTTATACAGTTCAAATGACAAAGCATCCACATCCTGCAGAGCGATGAGTTTGCCATGGGTGGATGTCAACAAAATGTGTGACTCTTCTGTTTTTTTTTTCATCACCTCCCAGCTGTCAGCGCTGGTTTCTCTTACCTGTGACCGCGACGAGAGTTTTCTTACCACGGCCATTCCCTAACCTTGAAGTGGTTGTTATTGAAACAATATTGTTTTGTGCCTGAACATAATCCACAGTGGAGTAAAATCAGAAGGTGATGTTGTCCTGTCGATGAAGATGCTTCATTACTCATTGAATTTTTACATTTTGAACTTATCTTACATCAAACAGAAAATATGAATTTCCAAAGTACTCCCAAGTAAACATCAGATAAACAGAGGATGTGTAAAGTCTCTAAAATAAAAAAACTTCAGAAGCTCAGACGTGTTCTTTGTGTTAGAAATAAACTTCCTCTCTGATGGTTAAAGCTGCGGCACTGTGATAGCGTCAGCTCTCGGACAGGTTTGTATTTACAGTACAGGCCTTTAATTTGCTGCCTGTCGCTGAGCGAGTCGAGCAGAGTGACATTTGTATTGCTGTCAGGCCCTCGGCCGTCCGTCTTCCTCCCCCTCCCTCCTCCTCTGTGAATCCTGATGAGGCGTCCGGCGGCGCTCTGCCCAACACGCCGGCCTCTGACTGAAGTGAAATCAATCAGCCCTTCAATCTTTCTCTAAAGGACCATTATCCGGCCCCGCCGGGCCTGTCGGGCCTGTCTGCTGCAGGATCTATGACCTGATCCGCCTCCCTAATTCACACAGCAGAGCTCGCTAACTCCACTCTGACAAGAAACCCCAACAACAGGAAGCTGAGGAAGGTCAGGATTTAGGTTCAAACTTGATCTGTTTAAATCTCAACAAATATACTGCAGGATGTTTGAGAGCGACAACAAACAACATTTAGAAATCTGACTGAAAACTCTGCTGCTGATGTTTTCTACCTTCCTGTCTCCAGTCTGTAGTTTGATTTGTTTCTCAAACATTTCAACAAGACTCAGAGAAAAGAAACACAAACAGATTTTTTTTTAGTAATGTGAAAAAGAAGGAAAAAAACTAGAATTAGCACTTTGTAGTTGTATACCTCCGTCCACCTGTCCAGTGTCTCTGTCAGTCTCCATCCATGTCAGTGAAAACATGGATGCTTCACACACAGAAGATCTATACAATCAGCACAGGTTCAAGATTAGAGTCACCAATTCAGTATCTGACCAAATGTCTCCCCTTCTGTTCCTGAAATATGACGCTGAATTATAGCCAGAAAATCGTTTTATGTAGAACAGTATGATGTCACATTGAAGATGACCTTTGACCTTTTCGATATAAAATGTCACCACTTCATTATTTTATCTTGTTTGACATTTGTGTGAAGTTTTGTCTTAATGAGTCTAAGAATTTTGAGTTCTGGCCAAAAACATGTTTTGTGAGGTCACAGTGACCTTTGACCACCAAATTCTAATCAGTTTATTCTTCAGTCCAAGTGGATGTTTGTGCCAAATTTGAGAAAAGACCCTCAAGGCATTATTGAGCTATTGTGTCAACAGGAATGACATGGATGCAAGGTCAAAGTAGCCTTAACCTTTGACCCTTGACCACCAAAATCAAGTCATACCATCCTCGAGTCCAAGTCATTATTTTTGCTAAATTTGAAGAAATTCCCTCAAGGCGTTCTTGAGATATCATGAGAATGAGACAGACAAGGTCACAGTGACCTTGACCTTTTAACCTATGACCACCAAAACAAATAGATGTATCACTGAGTTCAAGTGGATGTTTGTGCCAAATTTGAGGAAATTCCCTCAAGGTGCCAGAAACATGTTTTGTTAGATCACAGTGACCTTTGACCACCAAAATCAAATCAGTTCATTGTTGAGTTCAAGTGGACGTTTGTGCCAAATTTGAGAAAATTCCCTCACGAGAAGAAGAAGAAGAAGAAGAAGTTCACGAGAATCAGATGGCCAGGGGGGACAGTCAGCCTGAAGTCATAATGCATCCAACCATGGCTGTCAGCGTGGAGGCATAAAAACTGGAAAAAAAAGTACCATCCCTCAAAAACTTGACAACAATGTTTTTTTTTTTCTTTTAATGAGGAAATGTTTTTATGAAACATATCAGGGATGCCACCCTTTATATGCTTATACTCGGGGTCATCCTGATCAGGATTACATTGAAACCTCTGAAATAAGACATTTATTATGCCTCTGTGTTGGTGACAGCTACGGCATTATGTTTTCAGGTTATCCATCCATGTCATTCTCATGAACGCCTTGAGGGGACTCTTAAAATTTGGCACAATGAACTGATTTGATTTTGGTGGTCAAAGGTCAGTGTGACCTCACAAAACCTGTTTTTGATCACAAAGTAAAATAAGTCAAAGAACAACAAAATGATGAGCTGCATTTTATTTCCAAAAGGTCAAAGGTCAGCATCACTGCAAGATTAGATTGTTCTGCAAAAACTCTTCACTGGCCGTAAGTCAGGAACAGAGGGGGAGACATTTGATCAGATACTGAATTAATCTTGAAACAGTGCTGAATGGAAACTTTTTTTTATCATATTAGCACTTATTTGCAGACTATTTTGTTTTATAAAATGCAATAAAATATTGCTGTATTGCTTCTTCTTCTTCTTCCTCTGTCTTCCTTTTTGGCTGCTCCAAGTACCAGCACCATAACAGCATGAGTCGGAGCTCATCAAAGTCCAAGCAGCATCTGGCTTGACGCTGTGTTTTACGCGGTGCTACAGTCTTGTCTGTCTGTGCACTGTTGATTTAGATTTCTGCAGCTGTGCGCTCAGTGCAGGGAACCTCTCACATGTCACAGGCACTGCAGCGGCTTGTGTGTAGCATGTCATATGTATGCAAGTGTGAAGCATGTAATTTCACACATGCATACTTAAGACATGCTTCATATTGCAGCTACATAATTGCCCTCAGTTTCTCTGTGCATGATGAAAGGAAGAAGAGAAGCCAACAAAAGGAAGAATCAAGGACAGCATTGTATCAAAAGAATACTCCACCCGTGAAGACCGTTTGTAAATCAGTTACTCGCTGTGTGTTACACTGAATTATTAAAGGAAGCTTTGTTTTTCTCGCATGTCTCCATGGCAGACTCCTTCTAAGAACTTGCATTTATTTTTATGCCTCCGTGCAAGTGATATCTTGGCCAGTGGCACTATGTTATCAGCTTGTCTGTCCGTCCGTGTATCCGTCCCACAATATCTCAAGAATGCTTTAGGGGAATTTCTTCAAATTTGGCACAAATGTTCACTTGGACTCAGTGATGAACTGATTTGATTTTGGTGGTCTAAAGTCAAGGTTACTGTGACCTTGTCTGTCTCATTTTTGTGAATGTGATATCTCAAGAACACCTTAAGGCAACTTTTGTATTCTTTAGTAGTGACAATATCCTCTAACTGGCTCCACTAGCCTTTCTCCAAACTGGTTTACGCTTGTTGTTGGTGTTGTTGTAAAATGTGTTGTAGGTGTCTGGAAATCTCTACTCCTGGCTGTGATGTATCGTATCGTATCGTAAGTTTCGTAAGTTTCGTAAGTTTCGTAAGGTCTCTCTTAGCACCAAACCGAACTTTGGGGAGGCACAAGAACCTGAACAAGTCTCGTGGAAAAAGCAGGAGAAACTGGTGGAGCTGTGGAGTGAACAAGAGTCTGTGTTTAATTCGGTTGTATCTGATCCACCAACCAGCACTTATTTTACCAAGTCTTCATTTTTGACATTGTTCTCCTCTTATTCCCACTGTCTCCTCCCACTCTTATAGCACAACTAACAATTGAGGGCTGGTAGCAAGTGAGGCGATAAAAATCTAAAATGTAAACTTTGTATACACATACATTTTATCTTTATGGATTATATTGATGCCAAATTAACAAGGATACTGTCGACAAATTACACCTTTTATCTTGTGTTTGTAGAGTTGTGTGTTTTTCAGACATATAAGGAATTGTTAATATGTCATATTTCCTAAAGGGAGTTTGGTGTAATGTTTTCCACCAGGAGCAGGATGGGAAATAGTGACCCTGCAGGATCTCCCGTCTTTGTAAAATCTTATAATGTGTGACTAAAACTCACATTGTCTTTAGATGTGACAGGGGGTCAGACTCAAGTCGTCTTTAGTGTATGGTTGGCGTTTAAGAGTACGGCTGCTGTTTCAGTGAGTTGAAGCTAACGGTTAACTCTCGCTGTGTCTCCACAGATCCCTCAGATCAGCTACGCCTCGACGGCTCCAGAGCTCAGCGACAACACTCGCTATGACTTCTTCTCCCGCGTGGTTCCTCCAGACTCCTACCAGGCTCAGGCCATGCTGGACATCGTCACGGCGATGGGCTGGAACTACGTGTCCACGCTCGCCTCTGAGGGAAACTACGGCGAGAGTGGCGTGGAGGCCTTCGTCCAGATCTCCAGAGATTCAGGTAGGAAAACAATCTGTAAGCTGAGGTGAGATCTGAGAGTTTTGCTTTACTTTGAAAACCAGCTGAGACGAATTAGACGTCCCCTGAGTGATGGAGGACAGGTTGGACGAAGAGCCACGGCAGACGCTGTGGTTTTTGAGCTGCTGGTTTTTAAACTCGCTGTGCTCCTGACTCGCTGTGTGTTGATGAGCGAACAGGAGGAGAGGTCATGTAATTGACTCTTGATGTAATTACAGCAGAAGTCGACGCTGTTTTCTCCCCGGCTGGTCACCGTGAGGTAATCAGGCTCTCTGCTCTCGCTGATTAAAATGTTATCGTACCACGACGAGCTCTGACATTAATTAGATTGTAAAGGGTGTGTTAAAATACATCAGCAGTAACATGTATGTTGGGGATCAGCGATGTGTGTGTTTTAAGGCTGCATTTACGGCAAGGTTGTGCGGTGGTGTGGGAGTGTCACTTAAATGGCCCATTTGTGGGGGAGTGGAGGGTGGAGGCCGACTGCAGGAAGCCAGTCTCCTCATTTCAGTGACTGAGGATTTGTCTTCTGTAAGTTTGTTTATGTGGGCTTAAAAGATCTGTAGAATCCCCTTTGGTCATCATTACTGTAGTACACACACACACACACACACACACACACACACACACACACACGCACACACACACGCTTTCCTTTGTAGGACAGTACACGAGTGGTTAATACATACATTATTTCTTCTCCTCTCTGTAATAGGGCTGTCAAATGATGAATTTTTTGAATCACCATTAAGTGCTGAATTTCAATACATAGTGTCCGTCTCAACACACCACAGTTCCTAGGCCACTTAGGTTTGACTTGTTTCTGTTCCAGCTCCACAGAGCTCACATGAGGCAGGGCAGGCCAAGTCCTTCCAAAATCACATCTCACCAAGTCCACTACTGACTTGATGTCCTGTGTCTGTATATTATCATTGTACTTCAACACTGCAGAACACGCTTTTTACGATCCAAACCAACACAAACTTCCTGTCCTCCTTTACACAGAGCCCGGTGCCACTCTGAAGTCATCGAAATCCGGCATTTGGGCAGTGACTTGTGGCGTCAGAAACCAATGAAAAAAGGCGTCCTGTAACGTTGACTTGTCCGGTTGCCATTATAATTTAACAGCGTCCGGCGGCGTCAGGGGGAGATGTGGCAGGACAAGAACGAAAGTTAAGGCGGTGAAACTCCAAGTGGAGCAGGCAGGAGTGGTGGAGGATGGGTCCAACAAACACCAGCTTTCACCCGAGAGAGTGATGTTTGCGTTCTGTAAAGGCCCTGACACACCAAGCCGATGGTTGGCCGTCGACCAAAGTCGGGCCGTCGGTGAGCGTCTGTCAGCCTAGTTTTTGCGGTGTGTCCCGCACCGTTGGCACTTTGGCGTCAGCGGCTTTTCAACCAGTTGAGCATGTTGAATCTGCGGCGGAGCTTGTCGGTGAGAGAGATCACTCTGATTGGCTGTAGTGAGTGAATCTGCCTGTAGTGAAACTGGGGCTAACCGGTGCTTCCTCCTCAGGCTCCACTTCACTCAGCTGCCCCACAGACCCGCTGCTTCTTCCCACTTTAACCTGAATAACAAACCGGAGCTAGCTGGGAGCGGCTAGCGGAGCGTTAGCCGCAGCATGACCGGAGGGAAGCACAGCCAGTTAGCCTCCGCTAGTCTCTGAGCTAGCCCCGGCTCTCCGTTTGGATCCAACCGGAGCACCGAGCCCTGGTTTGTTATTCAGGTTAAAGTGGGAAGAAGCAGCGGGTTTATCGGGCAGCTGAGTGAAGTGGAGCCTGCGGAGGAAACACCGGGACCGTCTGGATGTAATAGTCCGTGGAGGTGCTGCGGTGCTCGGCTGCACAGATAGGAAACCCCTCGGCTGACAGGATGTACCACTCTCTCACTCCGCTCTCTCTCACGCAGGCGCAGAACGTACCTGCTACTTGGCCGTCGGATGTAGTCCGTGTAGTGTGTTCAAATGCAACTGACACAGGGCGACGTGAGGCGACGTAGACGACACAACAGTTGGCTTTCGTCGCCGCTAGTTCTTTGATGTCGGTTTGGTGTGTCTGCACCTTTAGACTCTAAAGCCAAACCCTGTTCTTTTTTCCTAAACCCAACCATGTGTGTGTACTGTTGAACGAAAAAGAACATCAATTCACCTACATTGTACCAATGTAGTGCTTTTATTTTGACAGAGACTGTATGTAAATGTTGAATTTCCTGCAAAGACAGAAGTGTATCTTGAAAGAGGAGAACCAGCACACCCAGGGTACCTTGCACGTCGTTATGTGGACGTGGAAAGTCCATGACCAAAATGTTAATATGTGATGAGGTCAGAGTGAGAATATGTTGTTACGCAAGACGTTATTCACAACCTCTTTTAGTCATGCACACTAAACCGCCTTCCAGCACTATACCTAGCGTAGATAACTTGTGCCTGTGATCTGTCACATAAATAAAGTAAATATAAACTGACGTTAGTATCGTCCACCACCATATGCTATTCAAAATATAATGACACTGTTGTGCAAACCTAAATGATCGCAGAACCTTTATTAAATGTCATATCAATGCAGACATTTTTACTAAATATAAATACATGCTTCAGTGGCTCTTACAGTTAATCAAGATTAAAAGCTTTTTTTTTTTTTGTTACGTGTTTAGAATTCCTTTATTTTGCATTTCAAAACAGTTTAGAACTTCATATTAACGAGATTCTTGGCTGTCCCAGACAAGAAATGACCAATGTGACAGAAACGTGGTGATATCTTTGGTCGTGGCTCTGACACAGTGGTCCTACATTGCACAGTGAGAGAGGTTCAAGGATGACCATTGTCATGGTCTTGCGATCAAAGACAGCCTGGGATAAAAGACCAAATTTCATTACCATTTCATTATCACATCACAACACCAGGAAACAATGGCTTAAATCATCCCAGGGCCGTGTATGACTCCAGACTGTGGCAGTGTTTGTGCTCACTGTGAACCACCCAGGCAGACAGAACACCAGTTATTACTGATACATTATAATGTGACTGACTCAGAATAGGCTTAATGCTATCTGAAGGTAATCACACAGCGCAGCTGAATGCAGGTTTGGATATGAGGCTCACTGAGTGAGCAAGGCAACGTCACACAGAAAGCCAACACTGAATGAACTTGACAAACTGACTCCAAACATGCAGCTCAGCGCTCGACATTAACATCTGACCGGGGCAAGTAAACTCTGTTTTCAGGCAAGTGCAGTGCCTCATGCAGCTTTTTGACCAGGCAAATGAAAAATAAATGTTTGCTTTGAGTTTGGCATCTTGGCCGTCACCATCTTGGATATTTGGAGCCAGAAGTGACCATATTTGGATAAGAAGGTGGAGCTGTGGGGAAGCGAGGGGTGGATGTGACTCAAAGATTGTGGTGACGCCACGCAGACAGCCTGTCACTCTCAGCAGCCACGCCCTTAATTACACCTCTTGTATGAGAGGCAAAACGTCTTCAAGAAACTCAGACAAGTCCAGTTGAGCCTACAATATAGCACCTAGCATATAACAAAACATTAACATGACAATCACTTTCCGTCCCTGTTATATGGCGGCTGATCTCGTCCTCTTCTCGGAGGGTAAGGAGGTCCTGGACCTCACTGTTTTCCCAATTTGCATACATTTTTTGCCACTGCTCTTCTTCCTTGAGTTACCTGCTAACTGCTAACAGCTACTTTTTGAATCTCCTGCAGTGGGTCGCACCCATAATATGTCGTCAAAACATCGCACCTGTGCCTCCCATGATCCCATCCTGCCAGCTGTCCTGTTTATACAGACATTGTTTCAGCACTGTTACTACCTCCGTTCCCAGCCCCCGCCTTTCTGCCATTGTACTTTTATATACAGAACGGTGAGGCAGCATAACAGTGTTATTTTCCCGCCTTGAACAGGCAGTGTAAAAGGGGCTATAGCTACAAAACTGACTAGCCTCTGCTACATGGTATACCAGAGGTACGCCTAATTACTTGGGTGTTACTGTCAGAGCTTGAGCTTCTTTTGAAAATTAAGGTCCAGGTATAAAAAACTTTACTGTGACTTTTTTGGCACTTCACAGGAAAGGAATTCAACACACCAACATGTTATAAACATGTGACATGTGTTTGATAGATGATGAAATGTACATCCAGGGAGCAGAGCAGCGTATATGTGGAGCTGTGTTTCACAGGATGTGTGTGAACTCTAATGAGCATCATGTTGCTGCTCATGTTTCCTCTTCAAAACTCTGCTGATTTAGTTTATTATGACAGAAAACACCAGTTTCTCCACAGTTACTTTTTATGGCACTAAAAAGAACAGAAACATAGTGAATAATAAAATGAGATTTTTCCTGCCAGCTTTCTCTTCTGCTTCTCTCGGTCACTGTAACCGGGTTAATAACCTGGCTGCTGTAACATCCTACATATTCACCTGCAGCCTGTGACAGTGCTGTAATCTGTGTGTAAATGGCAGCAGCAGCAGTAATCATGAAGAATGGCTGCCGATCGAGGCGTTTAAAAGCTTTAGACTAATAACGAGATGCTGTGCAGAGAGCAGCTGTGGCTCCTCTGAGGGATCAATGAGCTTTCATCTCTGCCACTGCTGCTGTTGTCTCTGCACACACACACGCACATATACACACACTGCTGCACATGGCTTCATTAGCAGCCCCAAGTATGTATTTATATCAACAGGAATGAGGTCTGATGGTATGAAGCTTCTGAGCTGCTGCGGGCTGCACAGTTCATGGAGGAAACCGTGATCAGAGGATGTATTGATTAGAGCTGATGGCTGATGAGCTTCTAATGAGGGGACCGTGTGAAAGAAAGCACGTCTTCCTTAAATATAGTTGCCTTTTCTTAATTATCTTCTAACCCAACAGATGATGACTCATTCGGCCGAGTTTAAGAAAAAAAACAATATGTATTTAAGCTGCTTGTGTGAAAAGCCTCGTTGTGTCACAGTGATAATAAATAGCCTCAGAACTGTTGCTTATAACGACTGATTAACTGCTTAAAGGCTGCTTTATTTTCTTAGAGGGGACATTCAGTTTTTGTAGCAGCACAAAGACACAAATAAATAAAAAGATAAAGTAGAAGAAATAAATAATAAAATGTATGATACTAAAATAAGAATAGAAGCTAAATAAAAATCTTTTTGATCTTTTTTTATTAGTTAATTGTCCATCGAGTGTCTGAAGTGTTTCAGAAGTGAGTGGAGCGCTCTTAAGTTGTGTATAGCTCCAGTGAGAAGGGGGTCTCGAGATTTTGTGGACATAAAGTTGGATTTGTAGGGTGGATTAAGCTGTTACAGGGAGGTGCTGTACCTACAGAGGGCGCCTGGGAGATATACATGGAGAAAACCAGAACAGTGATTGGTCATCTTGGGCTGCTCATGTTTTCCTCTCCAGGTTGCTGATACTGGTACAGATTTACAGTTTAAAGAAACATGAAGCAAGCTGATAAGGGGCTCAGTTGTCTTCTCTTTTCAACTTACAAACATCTAACAAAGACTTTTGGTAAAAGAGTTGGTGAACAAAGTTAGTATAGTGATGAAAGGAAGGAAGGATTGACAGAAGGAACAAAGAGGAGGAAACGATTTGGAGCAAAAAACAAATTAAAAGCGGAAAGAAGGAGTTAGGAAACGAGACAGAGGAGGAAAGAAGGATGAAGTAAAAGATAACCAGGAAAAAAGAGGAGTAGGGTGTATAGAGGTGGAAAAGTGAAGATGGGAAAGCAAAGGAGGTATAGAAGTGGTAGAGAAAGAAAGTAGAATATAAAGAGGAGGCAAGAAGCTGGTAGAAAAGGAAAGGAGGAGATGAAGAAATGAAAATGGGAGCTATGGAAAAGAGAAGGCGGATGTATGTAGGAGGAAAGGAAGAGACTGAAAAGGAAAGGTGGCATATGAGGAAATTAGGAGATAAAGAAGGAAAGGAGGAGGTAGAGGGGAAAGGAAGAAAGGACACAGATGATGAAAAGAAGGAGAGAGGAAAAGGGGAGGTAGTAAAAAAAAATTTAAGTGAAGAAAAGAAGATATGGAGTGAAAGGTGGAGGCACATCTGTGAGGTAACTTCCTGCACCCTCTGATGATGTCATCCAGCTGCTGAGACGTTGACAGATACTGATGATGTCACCTGCGCTAACGACCGCAACACAACATCACTGCCGCTGCCCCGCAAAACCCGTCTCCATGACAACAGCTGCAGATCTCCCCTCAGCGTGTCGGAGACACTTTGAGGGCGGATGGATGAAATCTCGGCAGGTCGCCAGGTTAAGGTGTGTAAACCTGCAGGGGGCGGAGCCACGAGACAGCTGACAGGTGGAGCCAGCCTCCTGATCGTCTGTGATGTCAGCAGCTGATCATCTGGGCGGCCGGGAAGTTGTTCCACCTCCACCTAATGATTTCACACCTGACCAAACAGGATCTGAGTGTGTGTGACGCAGTGTTGACTTTAAAGGGCCAGTCCACTGACTTTAAGATCAGATGGATCTGTTTGGTTTTGTTCACCAGCAGATAAAGTACATCATGAATGACTGTTACTCCGTCTGCTGCTTCAGCACCACAGACAGCGCCGTGGATTTATCACACAGCACAGTTCGGATGCTGATATTTCAGAGCCACGACCGGGACCACAGATTCTAACTCAGTCAGATAAAGGATTATGATCAGGCCAGCTAGACGAACATATTCAACCCCTTCGCTCCGGCGCCCTAGATTTCAGGACAAACTGGTAATCTGAAAAACAATAAAAACTCGCATCATTAATGCAGCTCCATCAAATCATTTACATAAAACCCTCCCTATCACACACCCTGTCTCACACACCCACCTGCACCGACACACACACGCCATATTAACTTAATAATTAAGGTCCAGTGAACCATCTTCCCTCAGTGATAATAAAACCTGGCTGATGCCCCAAAGAGCCCTGAAAGACTCCAGTTAACTGGTCAGGGTGTAGAAAGTGTGCTCGACTCTCAGATGTGAGAGCACTCTCCAGCAGCAGAGCACAGTTTAATTCCCGCTCACCTCTTTTCATCCTCCAGATGAAGGTCAGCTGCTCGGAGCTCCGTCCAGTTTATAATCAGTTAGCGACACCTGGACCAAACCTGCAGTAAAAAGTCTCGGAGCTCCAGCCTGGTTTTTCCTCGTGGATTGTTCTGTAATGAGCCCAGGTGGGTTGACTTGTAGGTGTCTGTCTCCACCAGGCCGGGCCGAGCTGTTCTGCGCAGGGCCAGCTGGCACATGACGGCAGAGTTTCCCAGGCAGCAGAGTCACTGACCTCATTGGCAGGCAGAGGCTGTCACAGATTAAAGGAGCATTTACATAATATCACCGCAAAGAGTCTTTTTTTTTCTCTTCCTGGAACTTCCTCGACTGAGCTCTCCCTCCCGCTCACACTTCGCCAACATAATGTGGGAAATATCAGAATGCCGTTAAATAATTATTTCCTCGGCTTGGTAATCCTATTAACCATAGATTAAATATCTTCTCTGTCCGTTTGCCTTTGAAGTCTGTGAGCTCTCTCTGCCATCAGCTGCTGCAGGGTTTTTCCTCTAAAGCCTGAACTCCAGGAAGCCTCGACCTCCTGCATGCTCGGCTGAGTCACCGTCACCGCCTCGCCTGCTGATACCAATACGTCCACCTGGCTTTAAAAGTTTATTTTGGGTCTTATTACAGTGAACACGGACAGGGAATGGAGAAAGATGACATTACACAGCTCCATAGCTGGAAACATTTTCCAGTCCATGTGAGCGCTCGTCCTCAGGCCCCATGTGGCGGGCCCCTTTCTGTGTCCGTTTACAGTACATGGTGCCATGTGGGGCCACAGGTGTGACACTCGTGAGTAAAACTGGTGGAACTATTTCTCTGATGGGGCAGATTATCAGAGAGTGGGCCCCTGGGCACAGATATGTAAAAGGCCCCCCACCTCTCCGACACAGGAGCAGGACACACACAGTGTATAGCTGTTTAGCCTCTTTTTTGTGGTTTGTGCCTCTTTGTAGTCCTTTTTTGTCTCTTTAAAGTCCCAGAAACACCAAACAGACATAAAAGAACTAGCAGCAATGAAAGCCGACTGTTGTGTCACATCACCTGTGGATAGGCCAAAAAGTTGCACATGAACACACCACAAAGACCACAGCCGACGGCCAACCAGCATGTATGCTCGGCACTTGCGTGAGAAGAAATAACTCTCCACACCAGCAGATGACAGTAGTCTTTATTTGTCATTCAAAACGGGACACCAGAGGATCGTCATGATGCTAGTTAGCTTGTTAGCACATTAACATCACAACCCAGTGTTGGAAGAACAGAGCATACTTACAGTGCGTCAGTGAGCAATAACACAAACCTCAGGAAATGTTTCTGCTGAAGGGCTCATTGGCTAAAGGAAAATAATCTGACTTTATGAAGCAAGTTTGTTCTGGTCTCACTCCCTCTTGACTTAAGCTCTTTGTTTACTTTCCTCACTTCTGTTTGTCTTCTTGTGCGCTGAGCTTAACTGCCAATCACAGTGATTTCATTCAACGACAGTCTCTACCTATGCTGATGCAAGATGCTGAATCAGATGACAAAACAGAATTCTGTTGCACCCTCTCGGCCTGGACTCGCTGCCACCCCAAACACTTTCCCGACTTTAAATTCCAGTGGGGTCCAATCAGGGATCTACACTGTAGTTGACAATGTAAGCAGCCAATTAGGGACTGCGTTGTTGTTGATGATGTAAAATGCAGCTTGCAGAGCTGTAATAGCAGCTCCAGAAGCAACAAGCGCTAACTCTAACATCAGTAGAGTAAACACAGCAATATGTGAAGTTATTGCAGAGAGAGTCAATAACAATTAAACAAGAGCAAGAAGATGCACTTGCAGCGTTTTTCAGAGGAAAAACCGTTTTGCTGTTCCTCACTGGATTTGGCAAAAGCTTGATTTACCACCTGGCTCTGTTTGTGATGAAGAAGATGTTCCCTGGTGTTTTATTACACTGATTGGCTGAGGAAGTTTGTCTCTCAAGACGAGGGCTCCCGCCCACTGAAAGGGTTTGCGGTGGCAGTGGGTCACAACGACAATTGTAGCATGCTAATGTTCAGGAGGTATCATGTTTACCATGTTTACCATCGTAGTTTAGCGTGTTAGCATGCTAACAATTGCTAAGTAGCCCCCACTAAGTCCTGCCACTTTTCACTCTGCTCCACAAGTCCGCCACATAGTAATGAACAAATGTAACATATCGTTTGCAGAAACGTACATTGCCAACATTTATTCTGGAGATTGGGTTGTGAACGAGTACAGTGTACCATACAAGGAATCTGAGGGGTTGTGAGATGGTAACTTTGAGAGGAAAGAGGACGAACAAAATTCTGATACGCAAAGTTGCATCCATGTTTTGGACTGACCTTTAATTTTTGTTTTTGTTGTTGTTTGATCTCTTTGGGTCTTGAACAGTTGTAAAACAACTCAGTGTGTCAAGGAGCCCAGGCTAAGCCAAAAAGGTCGGAACTTTATTGTTTCAGTGTTAAATGATGATAAACTTATGGGTTTTTTTAAATGTAAAAAAATGTAACAGTAGCTGTCAAATAAATTCAGAGCTTTAGAGCTTTTAACTGCATCTCACAGCTGAAAGAAAAAGCAAATACATAGACCTCGAGTTAAGATCAACTGTTGACTTTTTGGTCAAAGAAAGTCGTACAAATTGTACATGTGTCCTTGCCTTATTCTTGAACACTGAATGAAAATAACTACAAATCTAATTTATGTATGAGGTATGTTAGCACCATTTTGCAGCAGGTTTGAGGACATTAAATGTGGACATCTGCAAAGTCATGACCCTAGTCTGGGGCCGTTTAGTGGCCGTTTTGGTAACGAGCCAGAACTACGGTGAGAGAGACAGGATCCGGAATTTGATGGATGCGCCTTTCCGTCAAAATAAAAGCACCAAGCTAATAAAAATGCAGTGAAAATTTTTAATTTAAAGAATATAATTTACAAGAAAAGCCCCAAGCCATTAAGTTAACCTTTTTCTTTTATTGTAAATCTCTGGTGCGCCAGAATTTAAAGTTTTACTTTGGTGAACACTCTTACTTTGGTGAATTTGGTGAATTCCGGATCAGCTCTCTAGACTGGAACCAGAATCCAGACAAAATTCAGAGTGAATGGAAACCAGGCTCTTCCCTGTTCCCCGTACGTGAAGAGCCTGGTGACGCGAGGCTATCATGACCCTGAGACCTCGAAGGCCTCCAAATGAACTGTGGTGCAGTAGAGCGACTGGGCAGCTGTCAGCCTTGTGGGAATAATAACCTCAATAATGATGATTATTGATAATAATAACAGTGAATATTAATCAGATCCATTCTGCACTCCCTCTATCTTAACCTTTGATTCATTCCAACAACTTGTTCACTTTCCAATCTTCCTCTTCCCCCTGAGTCGGAACAGAATCCTGTGAGCGGAGTCTGCACAGCGTGATCCAGTCGCAGGTAGAGAAAGACATCACTGAAAGCAGTTTTCCGAGCTGACAGCAGGTCCCTGAATGTGTCCTGAAGCCATTTTCCCTCTGCTGTGGCCCCTGCTGTTCTTCTCATAATTCTCCCTGACTTTACAAAGTGGAAAAGGTGAAAACTAAAATTTCCTGAGACGGAGCAAGAGAATTAACTTCTTGAATCCAAACTCTGACACTCTGAGTATTTTGAGCTTGAAATTATGAACTGAGTTACAGAAGCTGACGTCTACAGAGTCTAGAAAGAGCGTTTCAGTAATCATGAGATTATTCAAGAGGTCACGTTTCCTCACCTCCATCTTAAGATTGGAGCATACTTCTACTAACGTCTTGTTTGGAGAATTTCGTATTGCTGTTGATTTTATATGTCAGGATAACATGTGCGTATTTTTTCTTGTCCGTGTTTAACTTACCTCGGGACAGGAAGTTGGATTAACACACTGTCTTACTCAATGCTGAGGGGCCAATTTACCAAAGTGATTTCAGAGCACTGCTTAATGATCACCAACATTGGCATTGTCGTGAAGCTGCTGGGAAAACAGCAATGACTTGCTAAAAAATATCCGACATAGACAGATTGATCCATAGTCAGTGTATTACCTTCAGAAGATGTCAGCCAACACGCCCCAAGTTTGGAGAAACAGGCTTTTCTGCTGTGGATGGGGGCATCAGGGAAAAGTATTTTAGCCACCTAAAAAATCAGTCTCAGTTTAAGTAAATACCATATTACTCCTGCCTGCTTCTCCAAACTGGGGGCGTGCAGACTGCCATCTACTGTACGTAATACTCTGACTGTGGATAAGAACCTCATACAACATGTCAAAAGATCCAAACTGTCCCTTGACCTGCATGGAAGTGATAAGAAATAAAACCTCATCACTTTTAGTTGGATGTGTGTGTGCAGGTCTGCAAAGATGTGTTTGTTGGCATGAGATTTGTGCTGGAGCAAGCAGCTGGCGTGATGGAAACATGAGGGAGGTGAACTCTGTGTCTCTACAGAGTGAAGATCAGTCACCTGGACTAAGAACATTTTTTTGTATGATAGATGGATAAACTTTATTGTCCAGCTCAGTGGAAACACAAAACACAATACACCAATAAAAACGTACAAATATACAATATAGAAGATACAATAGTGCAAATAAGCAGGTAGGAACAACAACTGATATAAATAATAAAAGAGAGCACATTGTGTAAAATAATAGCACTCCCTGATGCAGTCATTATGTGTTCAATGCCTGTATAGCAAAGGGAATAAAGGACTTCTTATATATGTTCCAGCTGGTTTTGAGGTTTGTTGGTCTCTGTTACGACCCGGCTCTGAGGCTGCAACAAGGATGGTGACGAGACAAAATTTTTTACTTAAAAAAATAATGATAAATAACCAAATAAACGTAAAAGTCAGTAATCAGTCATGTCTGTGTGTACGGGTGTGTGGAAATGTCTGTAGACAAAACAAAAGAACAGCAGCCATGAGGGAAGTCTGCTGGAAGGTGGTGGGCTTTATATCATGAAACACGCCGGGCCAGGTGTGGCACCTTGATGCCTTGATCCGCATCCTGAAACAGAAAGAACAGCCGGGAAAACAGGCACACCCAGTGGAGCGGAGGGGTCTTCACAGTCTCTACAGTGGTCTACAGCTTGGCGGGCAACTCGCTTAGATGACATGTCATCCACCATCCCCTGAGGAAGTCAGAAAGTATCGAGAGACGGACTAACATGTTGTTGGCTTTGGTGATTTTGTGTGAGATTTATTGATAGTAATTAAAATATAATTTTGGTATTTCTGAATTACATGTAATTTAGAAATGCTAAAATTATATTTTAATTACTGATTTGACGTTGGGTTTTGGTCACCATAAATGTCGGTATTCTACGTCAAAATGATGTTGGCATGAGACGTTAAGGAGACATTGAATTATGGTTGTTATGTGTCACAACTTAAAACCAACCAATTATCAACATCCTTTGACGTCAACATTCTACATCAAGTGATGTTAGAGTAAGACGTTGGTTTGACGTTTGATACTGGTCACCCGACGTCGTGACCTACATCCAACCAAATACCAACGCCAGCTGGGCATATTTGCTGAAATGGTGTTTTTAATTTTTTGGCCATTTTTGAGAAGTTTTCAGTGAAAATCCAGTCACAAATGACGCTAATCTACGGTGGTGCTGCCAATACGGGTAGTGATGCAGAATAAGAATAGATGAAATTCAAAGTGGACGAGTTTGTTCTGATCATAAGTGCTATATCGTAGGCAACTGGACTTGCTTGCGTTTCTTGAAGACGTTTCGCTTCTTCAGTTCTTAATGACTGGTATAGAGATGCATGCTTTAAACCCTGTATGGGTGTGAACCCTTGCAGAGTCGTAGGGGTCACCCATGTCTTCAAGAAACGCAAGCAAGTCCAGTTGCCTACGATAAAGCACTTATGGTTACCGTGACCTGGATGACTGAGAATGTCCTGAGTTTTGCCAAAGATGCCACCAGACTGCTCAGTGAAGGGGAAGAGAGGAGAACAGCAGGAATAACTGAGTGATTTCTGAGAGTAAGATAAAGAAATTCTGTACATTGTTGCTGCCGCTCAGTCGAACCAGGAGCTTGCCCGCCAGGAGAACTGGGATCTTCCTGCTCTCTCAGCGGGGAGCTCTGGGCTGACAGTAGGCTGACTCCTGTTTGAACTCCTATCTGACTGAGGCGGTGCCCGCCGCCCTGGAAAGCTACATTCAGCTCCACAGCTGTTGATTATTCGTTGCGAGCAGATGTTGGTTTGAAAAGCTGTGGCGGCGTCTGCCGGCTGATACTGTGTGTTGTCGGAGAGCAGCTCTTTTGTTTGTTTGTCTCTCGAGTGTCATTTGTTGTCGTCTTGAGGCTGAACAGTTCATGATAATCGCAGCTGCTTTGTGACAGGAGGAGCTCTGTGACGAGTTCAAAAGTTTAAGACCTGGAGACAGAAAAGCCTTTGAACAATGAAGGAGTTACACCGAGCACGTCACCAGTTACACAACCTTCATTAAGACTCTCTACGGGAAGTCTAAGGGACAAAAAGAAGATTTTACAAGAACAATGTCACAGTAGAAATACTGTAATGGAACTTGCTTAACAACATTTAGGCCACCATGTTTGATGTCCATCAAAGCCGTAGAGGAGCTCCAGCTGTGTCACGTGACATTGTCAATGAGTCCCTATCTCAAGGCAATTGAAGCGAACGCAACTGGACTTAGTTTTGTCTTGGAAGACGTTTCACCTCTTATCCAAGAGGCTTCATCAGTTCATGCTTGTCTGACTAGACTGGAACTAGTCTGACAAAACTTAGTCCAGTTGCGTTCGATTCAGTGGCCTCGAGATAACTATGACCTGGATAAATGAGAATATCCACAGGCATTGTCAAAGAGGAAAATTCATTACTGTCAGAGCCACAACACCTGAAACAGCTTTTGTTCTCACGACTAGTAAACTATCAACTTTCTTAGAGAGCAGATTTCAGGATTTGCAATCTTAGAAGCTCTCAGAAGAGACTTTTCAAAGTGTATTCAAGGAAAAGAATTTTGAATTTTTACACTGCAGTTTTTATTAATATTCAGTTTTTACCCTCTGGAGTCCGTCTATTCATCTCTGAACACACTGAACATGTTTTATTTAGAGTTAAATAACTTTGTAAAGTATTGCTGATGTGGGGCTTTCACACAGCATCTCATTTATGTCTGTAGATCATTAAAAATGGGTTTGTGAGTTAGTACAATTTTCAGTGATTTACAGGCCTGCGTAGACTTTAAATTAAAAAGGCACACAACTGAGTTGGAAAAAAATCCCTTGACATGTAAATAGACTTTATAATAGTTTTCTTTCTTTTATTTTTCTGCTGCATCTGTGTGTATGAACAGTGAAGCTACAGTATATTATCTACATCCAGAACTATTCTGTCATCATATTTTGAGTCATCATCATTAAAGGGACACTTTGCTGATTTTCAACCAGCTTTGTGTCCTAACAATGTGGATAGTATGTGTAAATGAACTGTAGTAAACTTCCCTCCTTTAGCAGCTTCCAGCGCTCCCTGATCATCTCTCAGCTCAAATGAAATCATCCAGTGGATTTTTTGCTGGCTCTGGAGCCGAACTACACATTGTACTTCTGCATTTTCGTTTGTCCTCCACCATGAGCTCAAAGAGTATAGAAGCGGATCAAGAGAGTTTCTCCGTCAAACTAACTCAACTCAACTCAACTTTATTTATAAAGTACCTTTAAAACAAACATGCAGCCCATGTTAAATGTTAAAAACACCAAGAGAGCTCGCCCAGACTGTAAAAACTGTAAAACTAGGCAGTGCTGATCAAATATAAACCAAGATTTTGTAACTGTTTTGCCCATTTCTCGTTTAAAATGTTTTCAGAAACATAATTTAGTGCGTTGTAATCCAATAGTTTGTGAACAGGACATGGGGTACCATATCGTTACTGTATGCAAATTTGCAAATCCTAGAATAGCGATGGATTGGCCTGCCTTGCTATGCCTCTGATTGGCTTACCCTGACATTCTTACCCTAACCAGTCCCACTCCTCTTGCCTTAACCGAACCAATTCAACCAATGAAGGCAACAATTACTTGCAACCTGGTCTCAGTCCAAGGTCGTGGAAACCCAGTGCTTGGTCAGTGACTTTCAGTGTCAGACACCGATGATAAAAGCTGTCCTTTCACGTTGGCATAATACAAGGCCAGCTGCTGTTATTGTTTAATGGTGCTGGGCGGTATGAGGGGGAGTAAAGTACTCCAGACGTCCCTCTCCCCAGCAACGCTTTCCAGCTCTTCCTGGAGGACCCTGAGACGTTCCCAGGCCAGATGAGATGTATAATCACTCCAGTGTGTTTTGGGTCTGCCCCGGGGCCTCCTACCAGTTGGATGTGCCCAAACACCTCTAACAGGAGGCACCCAGGAGGATCCTGATCAGATGCCCAAACCACCTCAACTGACGACTTTCGACATGAAGGAGCAGCAGCTCTACTCTGAGCTCCTTCCAGCCATACTGTAAGACAACCTGATGGTGACGTACAAAAAGCAAAAACCCAAAAGTTTGAGTTTCCAGAGTTGTTCTCTTCTGGACTAATCTTCACCACTACGTTTCCTCCATTAGTTTTAATAAATGAATGCCAAAATTTAGATGTAATAACTTATGAGTCTGACAGCGTCAGTCATCTGTCAGTAAACAGAAACGGTGCCAAGCCTTTTTTCACCGTCACTTATCTGCTTTCTCTGCAACTCACACTTTGATGTTCTAATGAAGACAAAGTGTCACAGGAAACAGTTCTTTTCTTCTTCTGAGCTCGGCAGCAGATATTCCTCTCATTCAAACAGTTCGCAGTCAAACAGTGCTCTGTGTGGTCCCATGTGTGCAGCAGATTAAATGGAGGGTGTGATGGTGTTGTATTTTCGCTGACGTTCTGTCGGATCAGTCGCTGTGGTGGAGAAACTCTCCCGTCTTTCTTTTCTCCCTCAGAAGTGTGAAAGCCTGCAGGAGATAATCTGCTTTTCTTTCTCTTCTTTCTCACAGCTCTTCATCCCCTTCCTTCGTTCCCTCTGTACTTCTTTATCCCTTAAACTATTTCTTTTCTTCCTCCCTGTCATATGAGACATAAATACACTCTGTCTCGCCTCACCTGTCTGTTCAGTTAGTGGTTTTCATTTACTTTTGTCCGTTCAAGGAGGAACATGATTTTTCTCCTTGTCGTGGTCGTCCATTAATCCACCTCTCTCCAAATTTTCTTGTCATCTGTTTTTTTTCTTTCATTTTTCCTGGAGAGCAGCATTTTTTACCCATTTTCCATCCACCTGCTCTGCATGCAGTCTAAGGAGTGGATGAATATTTCATGGCGAGGGATCCCTTCACCTTTTCCTCCCTTGAGAAAATGTTACCAGAGCAAAATTAATCATCCGTAGTCTGCAGCTAACCCTTTACTCAGACAAATAAAACACCCGCCGTCCATTAGCAGCAGCCGGTCAAACATCGGTGAGGTGAGGGACGGCTGCGCTCGGATGAAAAAATCCAGTCATTTGGGAGATTTTTCCTCAGGAGTTCAAAAACAAACTGCTCAAAAAACAAGATTGACCTTATTTTCACAAATGCAAATAAAAGAAAAGGTGAAGAAAGTTAAAAAGCATGCATAGAAAAACAAGAACAGTCTGAATTCACTGAAGTGAACCGGAAACAAAGTTCAAAGTCAAGTAAAGGTATTTCCATTTCCATATTTACATTTAGGGAAGAGATATGCCTACAAAGCCGAGCAGGAAGTTAAGTCCTCGTCTGTCTGTTGCTTCTTGCAAACCAAAGATGCAATTTCATGCAACAGGGGAAAAAAAGTCTAATTGTTCTGTAGTTTCAGTTTCTGTTTGATGACGTAAGGAGACTGAGGGCAGAAGCTAGCATGAGTTTGCCATCGTTTCTCCATCTATATCATCCACATCTTCTTAAGTGAATGATTTAAGTCAACTGCAGGGGCTGACGTCACCATGCAGGCTGATGTGATGCACTGTTTATACATTTACCTGTGAAAAGTAATGCACCACAGATTGTATATAACCTACGTCATCATGACGGCTGCGATCACGTGACCTATGCTCTGACGGAAGTAAAGAAGGAAGTAGTATAAAGAACTGAAGTCCAAGTAAGGAGGTAGGTTGGGGTGGTGGTCATCAAACAAACACAGGACTTTCCCCCAGTAGACTGGGGTTTGTGTCCTCTGTGAAGACAAAGCCACGTTTCCACCGGAAACTTGAGGTACAGGACCTTTAGAACCGTATGTAACTCGTATGGACACGTATCCAGACCTTAGATCTGTTCAGCATTTCCACCACAGACAGTAATCTTAAATATGGGCAGGTGTCGTTACCACATTTCCTCTTCACCACTGACAACTTTTTACAATGGAAACCCAAAAATAACGGTTCTAATGTGCACCAAACTGAACTGAACTGAAATGCTTGCTAGAAAAGAGGCTAAAGTGAACTTTGAGTTATTTTAAAGGACATTGTCAGGTTACGCTGAGTACATAACTGTACATTAAGCAAGTAATGTGACGATGCTCGACCATGATTATTTTTCTGAACTTAACCTACATAACTTTACTCTCCTAAACCTGAACTACATAACATCACAGTCAGTATGTAACTTTACATTAAGTACGTAATGTGACAACACCTAACAATGATTCTTTTTCTGAAACTAATGTACAGAACACACAACAATCAAGTTCACAATCAGTGCTTATGAAGCAGACATAACTTTAATTTCCTAAACCTAACCTAGGTAATGTTACGTTAAGCACATAAATTAACATCAAGCACGAAATGTGATGACACCCAACGGTGATTCTTTTTATGAACCTAAGCTACGCAACTTATCTTTTTTAAATCTAACCCATGAAACCTTACACTTCTGTTTTCACAGGAAATGTTTGCATACAGTCTCACCAAAAAAACAACAAAAACAAAAACAGCCAAAAAAACACTACGTCGGTACATCGCAAATTGAAGTTTTTTTTTTCCTTATGTTTAGCCAACCAAAGCACTTAGTTGGATTTAGGAAAAAAATAATAGGGTTTGGCTTTACAATCTAATGGGAAGCGAACACCGGCCTCCTGGGTGAAAGTCAGTGGTTGTTGGACTCATCCACAACCCCTCTTTCCCGCCCTACTCGGACTTCTTTAGCCTTATCTTTCGTCATTGTCCCACCGTGAATTTGTCTGATGCTGCCAGGTGCCGTAAAACAATAACAGCAACCAGCTGCGTATCATGCCAACGTGAAAGGATGGCTTTTTTGTTGGTGTGTGATGCTGAAAGTCACAGACTAAGCACCAGTTATTGACGACTTCAGGGTGAGACGGGGTTAGATATCCCATGAAAATTCTCACACAACGGTTTGTATGATATCCTAAAAATTAGCGCCCCACAGATGAAGTCCTTAACAGACATTTATGTAATTACCGTTAAGTTACGGGTTTAATCAAGTAAAGTTACCATGGTTAGGCTTAGAAAAAGAAACATTGTGAGGACGTACCTAAAAGTGACGCAACAAGAGGCTTTATTTTAAAGAAATTATACGAAATGCATATTGCATGTTACAGTTGGCATTTATTGGATAATTGTTCCTATGACTCTGTCAGGTGTCTAAAGAGCGCCAAAATATCAGAAATGGTTCCCTGTTGCAGGTTTTTACAGGGAAACTCAAACCTCTACAGCTGCTCCTCCGCCTCCTCCACCTTTGTGGTGTTTCAATAGAGTAAATTATAATTTGGAATAATCTGCAGCCTTTCTTGTCACGTGCGGTTAAAGAGACAAACGTGAAACAAGGATCCCATTGTGGAGCCTTTTCTTCCCTTCTGTATTTGAGTCCTCCGAGCGAGGGAGGAGGCTCAGAACGAGGTGCTTTCACTGAATACATCATCAGCTGCAGGAGAGCCAGAGCGCTCCAATTATCCTGAGCTCGTTAACAATGATGAGGATGCACTGAAAGACAAATTGGAACAAAGGTTTCTTTTCTCCACCTCTGTCAACAATTTTATTCAGAGATAAAGAAAATGTGCTTTATAATTGTCTGGTGTTTCTGTTTCATCTTTTAGTTCCTTTGAAATAATAATAACCGGTAGCCACAACACTAATCAACTTAATAAAAAATATGTTTTATAATCGGTATTACTGAGGATTTATGGATGGAGTATATAAATTGGAGTTCTGGGAAATTGGATTTCTATTTTCTTTTTTGATGGAGCTAGGTTAGCAGTTTCCCTCTGCTTCCAGTCTTTGTGCTAAGCTAGGCTAAAAGTGGTTGTTAGCTAGCAAGCTAAGAGAGCAGCTAGATAACATTAGCTTTCTAGCTAACAAATGTTAGCTCATTGAGAGCAGTCTGATAAATGAACACTTTAAGCCATGTTTCCAGCGAGCAGTCCAGTACGGTTCAGTTCAGTTTGGTACACTATTTTTCCGTTTCCACAGTAAAAGTTGTGGATGGTACCAACAGAAGCGTTCCTCACCGTCCCCATGTTTGGTCCCCCCTCTGTTGGGGTACCTAGCACACAGATCTGGTACTAAAAGGTGGAGCTGTGCACACTGCAGTCTGATTGGTCAGTAGAGGACGGTCACTCTGCTCAGGGCTGAGTTGTGTCTGGTTTTGAGGCTCATGTAACCACTGTTCATACTGTGGAGAGTTTTATTAGTAAACTGTAACTATAAAATGAAAGGATGTTTTGCTGCCTCTCACAGCAGCTGGAGTCTGAGAAAAAATAACTTCATTCACTGGGCCGACTGCCGGCAACTTTTAAGGTGGAACGTTAACTTGTAATGTTACTCAATGCATGAGTTGATGACGTGAATCCATCAGCACACCTTAAATTTCACTGTGACAACCTTGACCATCACTTTAGTTTTTATATGACACACACTTTTAGTAATGACTTTAAAAATATAGATTAATTTGGAGCGGATTATGTGAAGGTCATATATTCTAATCCTCACTTCCTGTGGGCTACAGCAACACTAAACCCCTGAGCTTGCCTGAGAAGGACTAAATGCACAAAGCTGCTATTTTTAAATATCCCATGGAGAGAGACTCTCACTGCAACCTGTTCTATTTTGTTGTGAAAATGTGGGCGTGCAGCCTCGTTCTGTGGACGATAAACCAGGTGCAGACTTATAAAGGAGGAAATACAGTAAGTGTACTGTAGTACGGAGCAGTGAGTGACAACAACCCCGCCCTCTGTCTGTGGTGGAAATGCTAGGGTCTAGATACCATGTCTGAAGGGTTACTCTTGGTTCCCAAGGTACCATACTGACAGTGTTTGGTGGAAGCAGGGCTTTAGTCATGTTTCTAATGTGCTGTTCAAAGTTGAGGTCAGGATTAATGATAACACACAGGTATTTTACATGTTCCATGGTGTTCAGTGCAAATAATTTCAGGTGGTTAGATGGTTTTTCTCTCTCTGCTTTTGCTCTAATAACAAGAATCTCAGTTTTTCCTTGGTTTAACTGCAAGAAGTTCAGATCCATCAATAAACTTATCTCAGATATACATGTAGTCAGGTTATTGATGGAACTATAGTCATTTGAATTTATATAGATATATAGTTGGGTATTGTCTACATAATTATCAAAATAGATATTGTGATTTCTACTAATGCCCAGTCGCAGTATATTAACCTCTTTTAGACATTTTTTGATAACCTAAAGCCTTCTAAGACAAATTTGTGATTTAGGGCTTTATGAAACTTTTGTTTTGATGAAGTTGACTTCATTTTCAGTCTTTACAGCAGTAATGTACCTCGCCTATCAGCTGACGTTTACTACAGAAAATACTCCCAGTTGAGCATGTTAGCCCCAACCTGTTTAGTCAAGTAGCCAACTGTGCTTTAAAATCTTGATTTTGTTAGAGTTTGACTTTACTAGAATATTATTCTGTATTCAAAATACAGGTTAATGTCATAAATTATGAAACACTGTTATGGACAATACCCATAGGCGGTGTATGAGGTGCATTAAAACCTACTGTATGTGAGCTCTAACTATCACCACGCTGTCAGGGGTTGATGCCACTGACCTTTTTCCTGGCATCTGTGCACATCAACTCTTTTAAGAAAGTTGTGACAGTGTTAGGAAATATGATGAAATGGCTCTTTGTTTCAGCGCGTCTCGTATCAAAAACATCCGGATTTCACTCCATCAGCAGACAGCTTCTCTTGTGTTTCAACAGAACAGGGATTAATGATTATTTTTGTCCCTGTGACGGACACACACAACAACCTTGAGCAGTATCACACAGGTCCTGACTGAGTCACAGTGATGAGCCGTTGCGATGGATTTCATCACCCACTCCCCACTGTAAGAGGACAGACCCACCCCACACCAGCTTTGCGCTTCACCCAGCAGCAGCAGCAGCAGTAGCGGTATTTGAAGTGTAGGCGGAGGGTAGCGAGTGTAATGGATGCAGTGCTGCAGAACGCTCGCAGGCTTCAAACAAAAGGGAAAGGCCTCCAGAAACGATGAAAGACAGAAACAGAAATCAGAGCTTGTTTTATTTTCATCTCACATGAAGGAGGTTAACCTTAACATGACCCGAACCCTATGATGAAAGGATCATACCATGCACGAATTGGAACATAGCACTCCAGAATATTCTTGGTATTTTAACATACGGTATGTTTGAAGGGTGTCAAAGATAATAGTATTTAACAGGCACAATCACTCACTATGGTTAATGTAAACTGAATGAGCCCCTTTGATTTAAAACATTTTAATGCCTTTGCGCCGGCCAGAGGCTTCATGTTGTCAGGTTGACAGTTCATCTGCCCGTCCATCCCATTCTTGTGAACATGATATCTCAAGAACGCCTCGAGGGAATTTCTTCACATCTGGCACAAATGTCTACTTGGACTCACAGATGAACTCTTAATTTTGGTGGTCATATGTTCAAGGTCAAAGCCACTGTGACCGCGTCTATCTCATTCTGATGAACGCAATATCTCAAGAACGCTTTCCACAAACATTCACTTGGACCAAATGATGAACTGATTAGATTTTGGCGGTCAAACGTTAAGGTACTTGCATGTGTCTCAGTCAGACGTTGCGCTAGACTTTTTCGTTGCCAGTCATTTTGACCGACAGGGTCATAAAAATCTGGTCATAATCTATTTTTACCGGTCATTTTAATTTTCCACACACCCGTGCCATTAGGCTTCGGCCTGGACACACCGGACGGCACTAACGCGTCACTAACGCGTCCGGTGTGTCCAGGGCGTTACGTAGTTATGCCTGTAGGCTCGGTGACACAAAATTAAAATTGTAATGCAGCCCATATATGCATCAAACCCAATCGTGAATCATGAGCAGCACCATTGTTTTTGAGCACAACTGTCAATCTTGACGTCACTTACCTGTTTTATAGCTTCAAATAACTTATTAAAACCAAACTTATCAGAAAAATGAACACTTCAGGGTTTGATAAGAACTACCCAGAATGACAAACACCTCCTTTTGGAAAAAGCCTCTAATGCATCTGCTCCATGGGCCCAAAGCTACGGACAATGCGGGTGATTTTACACATGAAAGTCGAACTTTTTTGCTTCATGCACCACTGAGCAACTTTCATAGGAATGACTTGGGCCTTGCCTCAAATGCTGTATTCTCTTTATACATCCATGGTTTATATGTGGAGTAAACAGCAGCTTGGCTATGAAGTATGTTCAAATGTTAGAGCGCTCATTCCTTCATAGCTTGTTTATCATGTTAATGACATGAATATTATGGAGGGGTTGGGGTACGTCTAACTGCCTGGTTGTAGAGATCTGAAATGAGAGCTGTTTGGCGCCTGTTATTTTATTCGCATGGTTGATGATCCGAGAAAGACAAGATGCTCGTCTTATTACCTTTACAAGCATCAGACAGTTCTAAGAGCCCGAGTCCAAGAGAAAATGTCTGAAAGCAAAAATGAAGTCATATCTTGACTGCTGTTTGTGCTTGTGGACAGAACTGGTTTGAGCAGACAGAAACCTAAAGTGAACATAATCCATTGTAAACATGCTTCTCCCTCTACAAACTGCATTATTCCATTTTTGTGTGTTTGTTTGTTTCCCTTGAATGTTGTACACCCGACAACCCTGGCCACATACACATCTTACGCCAGCAACAGGGTCTGGGTCTGATGGATTTCTTCGTCCCATTTCCTCCTGTTTGTCAGCGGGTTAGACAGATGTTGAGGCAGGCTGTCAGACAGAGCCGGCAGAAATATGGCCCATCACCATCCTCCTCGCCTCCTCATTTGCTTCACTACTCATGAAATGATGCTCTAAATGAGCTCATTAGAGTTTTTAGGGTGAAAACCTGAAGAAAAGTGAATTTTAATGGGAAAAGGAAACTTTGCCGCCGTACTTTCTCTGATTAATATTTCAAACAGATGCAGAAGTTTGCAAGATCTTGAGATACTTTTGTGTGTCTTTGGTTAAATGTTGGAAAGTCGTTTGTGGACGGTGGAACTTCAGTCACTCTCTCATGTCTTCAGTTTGGTTTGAAAATGTGGATTTGATGTTTTCTTATCCGGAAACTCAGGTTTTCTCTGCAGCAGTGCAAAAAGTGGATTTCATCAGTTTCACCTTCTCTTCTGTGTTGATAAGCTGATATTAGCGACTTTTGTATAAGCTGTGGTTAATTTTCAGGCCATTCATTAGAAACCCTTTGTTATTTTAGACTTTTGGAAAGAAATACCTCACTGTTGAGATGATTGGTTTCTTGACTTAAACACAAGGTCCTCGGTTACATCCTCACTTTAAATGAGCTATTTCCACTAGAATATATGCTGCAGGTGAACTACACATCTCTCCTCCTCATTTTGTGAAATTTTGGCAGAGCACACCTACCTCTGCCGCTATTCAGAGAACTTATAACACTGTAAGTTTTGTATGTGGGTCACTGGGTACCAGCCAAATCTTGAGCCAAAATTTCTGTTCCTTTCAAACAACGAGCCCAGAGTCTGGCTAAAAGAAGACCTTTAATACTGCAGCTGAAGATGTCCCAATTCTGACTTTTATTCCCTGTTGTGTGGATATTTTTAGAGTCATGTGAAGTTCTAGTCCCAACCTCCTGGGTCTGATAATATCTGATCTATAGGAGTGAAGTGGGCAGAGCCAATGTTTCAGTAAATTCTCCTCTTCTATAGGACTTCTAAAGAATCACCCAGTTCAGAGGGACTGGTACAAAGATTGATGTAAACTGTTGATGTGTCAAACCACTGAAACATTTTCTGCCACAGAGCAGCCGGAAATATCTGAATATTTTTTACTGACTAGTATAGTATATTCATTGTCAACCATATGAAATGCATTTTAAAATTAAAGAACTGTCATTTTTCAGTTGGTCCAGCAGGGGGCTTTGACAGCAGGTCATTACCATGTGGCTAGACTTTGTATAAATAAACTATAAAGTACATTTAACCACATCATTTTGTAGGGAAAATGTTTACCAAAGACTTGAAAACATAAACCAGCACAAAAAGGACAATTACCATCATGAGCCTCCATCTTCTGAACAGGCCAATTTGCATTCTGGAGCATATAACAGAAAATTCATCTAACTACTCACTTGACCTTAACCCAGCACGAGACAGGCAAGATGGGAAACAAGGGCGGTCCTATTGCTACACGACTCTGCACAGCACATGAGACGGTAAAGCAGGGTGGAGTAGAGCGCTTTATTCAGAATAACCGGCAAAACATGTCAGTAACATTCATTTACAGTCTCTGTTATATGGCGGCTGACCTCATCCTTTGCAATTTTGGCCGTTTTTCTGCTTCTGTGAGTTAGCTGCTAACAGCTACTTTTTAAATCTCCTGTGGCGGGTTTGATAAACACCTCGTCAAAACGTCACAGCTGTCCTGCTGGTGGTCCCGTCCTACTGACTGTGCTGTTCATACAAACAGACACCGTTTCGGCGCTGTTGACTACTTCCTGTGGCAGCTTAAATATGTAATCTTTATCTTAAATATGTAATTTTGGCAAAAAAACTGTTTAAAGGAGAAATTTGTTGATGTTTTAATGGCGATATAAAACAGGTATTAGAGAGGATACTTTCTTTTTCGTTTTAAAAAGGTGTTTTGCGTGTGAAAGGTTATATTTAAAGTTGTTTAATAAATTTGTATGATGAAAGTTGGAATGACAGGGTAGATTTCTGTCTTTCAAAAGAAGGAATAAGTAACAAATAAATAAATAAATAACAATATAAAACATCTGTATTGGTATCGGCCCAAAAATTTAAAGGAGCTATATGTAAGAAATCTAAAGCAAATAGTCGTAAAATCCTCCTAATATGTCNGGCAAGCAGCATTAGCAGTGTCCCAGTACATAGCATTAGCAATCTCCTCAGCTGTATCCCGGCAGCAGCGTTAGCAGCAGAGAAGCCGGACTTGCTCGAACGGTCCGCTGGAAAACCGAAGATCATGGATGCGGCGACGCGGCCCTGCCACGGCAGCCGCCCATGGGCAAACAAATCAGTCTCCAGCGTGCCGCTGAGCGTGCCGCTGTCCAGCAACCTCGAATCTGTAGGGGAGGGGGGGCGGACACGACTTGCGGCAGTTTTTTGAATTTGAGTCCAGTAACCGTTTTGGCCACATTCTTACATACAGCGCCTTTAAAATCAGTGCATCCCTAATTATTATTTTTAACTTCCCTTTTTATCCGTACTCATTTCTGTGTTTGTGCTGCTGCAACACTTACATTTCTCATGGGGATCAGTAGAGGCTTATCTTTTCTTATTTTATCTTAATCCAAATCCAGTATCTAATCTCCTTATTGATTCTTTTGAATGACTCATCAAATGTAACTACATTTAGCTTTTAACATTTGCAAATAAAGTTACCAAAAGCTTCCTGTTAAGATCCGTCATCACCTTTTGCTGTCTGAGAAAAGAAAAGCAGAAACAGTTGGTGACCAAATACTGGCCGTCCTGACTGATCTGCTTCAATCAATGTTGATTTTATGTGAATGAAAGTTAAACGAGGAGATTCCGTCTCCTGAGAGACGACTTGTGAAGAGTCTCAAAGAAGTCAGGAAGACACTTTGAAGCTTAAGGGAGATTTTTTTTTCAGCTTTTAAGGTGGACTGAGAGCTTTGTTGACACACTGCTTCGCTTGTTTCATCTGGCTTTCAAGTCAAGGCTGTGCATGTGTTGCCCGGGAAACCTTTCATGGCCCGGCGTTCAGCGGCTCAAAGGCGAGGAATGAAAGAGGCGAGTGGGCACATACGTCCTGTTTCTATCTGTCACTCCAGCTCAGTATTCGGAGGAGGGGAAGGGGCGGGGTACACACTGATAAACACTCGCTGCCATGGTGAACTGTTAATTGAAAGGTCAGCGTAAAGGCTTTGCCAGAGGCTAGCTTTAATGATATCTGTTATTACCCATAATTCCATTAGACGGCGAGCCTTTGAATGTTCCGGCTGTGCTTATTTGGTCCGCCTCTGAGTTCAGAGACTTTCCTCGGCTGAGTTGAAAGGCAAAGTGAAATTGCATTATTCCCTCTCTTTGGTCCCGTGTCCCTCTGATACGCTTCATTTGATCCCACATCATTAAATCTGTGTTGAAAGACAAAGGCGTCCACTTGAAAAAACAGTCTCTTAGCTCATATTTACACCTTGGATATGTTGCTAATATAGATCTTATAAGAGAAAAATTTGAGGTTCACACATTTCCAGTGGGGGAATGTAAGATGGGGAGAGTCTCCACAGTTGTGACAGTTTTCACTTTCCACTCTTTTACTCAGAGATTGTTTTACCTACATGTGTAATATTTTCAGACAATCGACTTACATGTGTCTGCTATTAAAAAGTTTTTCAAAAGAGAAAACAGATTGTGAGGAATCAGATTGAGAGTGGATGATGTCTGATGTGACACACGAAGCCCTCGTGAGTCTTAATGGTAACAGTGTGAGTTTGGTTTGTAACACGGCGTAAAAAACGGCCTCAAGTTTTCATGACTAATCAATTATATTTCAGTCCAGCAACTGTTTCTAAATTGACTTCATACAAAGTATGTGATCAGATAATCTATACTACATAATGATATTGTTAAATCTTAGCAGCAGTGACATTCGTTTCCTTCCTTGTTGGCAAATACATTTATTTCACCGACACAGTGCTCATCTGATTGATGGAAATTGTAAATAGGGGTGTGCCATATCATATCGTTCATGATAATACCTGTATAATTTGTAAATAATGTGATATGAAAATATCAATTGTGATACTGGTGGTATTATATACTGATACTGTTACCCACGGCAACAACAAGCATGGCTGAAAGTGAAATTATTAGACTCTGCGGTGGCTCCAAAAAGAGGAGCATCTTCAGTAGTGTGGAATAAACTGTGGCGTCCTGAATGTTTTCCTTCTCTTAGCGCTCAGAGGGAACTCATTCAGCGGCTCCTCTGGCAGCAGCACAGCGTCTCTCCCTCTCCTCTCTGATTTTGTCATAAACCTTTGGTGATTCAACCTACGTGAAAAAACTCCATATATGTGAATGTTTGATAGTTGTGGTATCATAACAGCCTGTCACAGGTTACAGCGTGATGATTAGAGGAGAAATGGCAGAGCATAAAGGTCCAGGTGGAAAAAAACAACTCATTCAGTCATTTAGGATTTTACTAAAAGAAGGAAATCAGCTGTTGATTTATATATATAGATCCCAGGGGACATTTTTTGTATTTGGGAGCTGTTTAAATGTGTAATTAGTGGCAGATTTTATTTAGTTGAACTATTAATATTGTAACAGACTCTGAATCTCACTCTGAGTTACTGCTGTTGTTCACAAACTAAAGAAATGAGAGATCATTTTAGTTTTTACTGAATATTTGAAGCAAACTGTGAAAGTAGATCACTGATTTTGTTGCAGTTCTATGTTCCTAAATAAAATAAATAAAAACAAAACTTTTTTTTACTAATTTGTCATATTGTCAAGAATATCATTATCGCAAAAACACCCTAAAATATCGTTATATTATTTTAGGGCCACATCGCCGACCCCTATTTGTAAAAGTTGATTGGTCAAGAGAGAATCCTGCAAGCGAGATGATTCTCTGTTGACCAATCAACAGACCGCAGTGTCTCTAGCTCCTCCTTTTAGTATTGGGTCAGTGTGCCAGGTACCTAAACAAAAGGAATGGATCTGTTGGTACAATCCAAAACTTTTCACGATGGAAATGCAGAAAATAACTGTTGAAATCAGTAACAAGCTGAACTGAACCAGACTGCTTTGTTGAAACAAGGCTTTTCAAGAGCTGGATCATCACAGCCGTCCCATCTGCGCCTTCTGCCGGTAGATGTTGTCTCTGAAAACACTCTCTGGTTTCCAGTCTTTGAATGTGGACCATAGCGTCTTATTTTATTTCGGGATGGCTGTTGCCTCTCTGCTGCGGCTACTACAAAGTAAACGACGGAGCCATTTCACACAATTCAACACTGCTGCCAAAGTTTTCTTTGGTCAGTCATAAGTTAACCCATCACAGAACCAAAGAGCTGCTGCACGCAGGATTCTAGCTGTAAAGAACAGTGAATAACTGGACGACTGTACGACTCCACTCCTGTAAAGACAACAGCACCACTCACCTCACCATCAGAGCTGCATTTGTCTTGTCCAGAGATTCAAGGAACTGGAGCGAAGAATTTCCAACCTTCATCAGATTCAAGAAGCAGAAATGATCACAGACATCATCATCGCCTTTGGCCACGCACAAGACAGCGCCATCACTACTGGAGAGATGGACTCCACCGTTCCCACTCCACTAATGATGCTGCTGCCCTGTCTTCTCCTCCATCTGCTGCTGATCCATGGATCCACCTCAGGGTGAAGCTCAGAGCCCCAGAAAAATACCACTGCATCCCATCCTGAGTGTTGGTCCACAGTTGGCGCTCACAGGAGGAGTGGAAGGCGTCTCCCCTGTGATTGATTAGTTGATTGGCGTTAAATGAATGGCACTTATATTCTAAATATCACTAATTCTTCCATAATTATTCATAAATGTTTTATAAATTTGAGGTTTGGACTGTTGATTGGACAGAAGTGTCACTATTTTTTACCACCTCTATAACTGATTATCACCATGTGCATTTTGCCTTGATGAAATCCGCTTGCGTACAGGCACGTGCACAGATAGACCCCAGGTGGTGCTGAAGCATCTGCCCTTTCGGCCTCTGTCTAGATAAGTGCCTCTTTTGCAACACATTTTTTGCATCTCTTTTAATGATTTTATCTTTTAGTTTTTAAATTTGGCCCATGGCATCACTTCTCAAAGGGTGTTGAATGTCTGACAACTGCATTTGAGTCGAGCCCCCCCGCCCCTCTCTCTCAACCTCCGTTGTCACAGCCACCACAGTTAACGCATGCTAATTGAGCACCCTGCGGAGCAGTATCCAGGTCTCCCTGACCTGCCGTTATGGACAGCCAGGTAATGATCGTGTTTGCCCTTAAGGCCCTGACTGACTTCAAAGAACTGATGGCGATGAAGGCCCCCTGCTGCGTCGCCTGACTTCGCCATGTCTTGGCCAAAAAGTTGTACATGAACACATCACAAAGAATAGCTAACAGCCAACCAGAACTTACCTTCTTTGCCTGCATAAGAGGAAATAAGTTTTGACACCAGCAGACAGCAGTCAGCTGTGTTTGTCATTCAAAGAGGGAAACCAGAAGACCAACTTGACGCTACTAAGTCAGTTTGCACATTAGCAACACAGTCCACTGTTGAAACAGAACATATTTGCTGTGCGCCAGTGAAAAATAACTCAAACCATCAGGGAATGTTTCTGCTAAAGAGCTCAGTGGATAAAGAAAAATAATCTTACTTTATGTAACAAGTTTGTTTTGGTCTCACTCCCTCCTGACATTAGCTCTTTGTTTACTTTCCTCACTTTCGTTTATCTTCTCCTGTGCTGAGCTGGGCTGCCATTCAGAGTGATTTCATTCACTGATGGGCTCCGCTGTTGCTGACACTGACTGTGAGATAGACGTGTCATATTCAAGTCCTCCTTTCCTTCTGTGTTAGAAATCTAAAATACGTTTTCTAATTTCTTTCTCCGGTGCCTCCATCTTTGTTTTAAACTTCCTGCCAAATGCTGCTGACTGAGCCCTCCGCTGACCTCACCAGGAAAAAAAAAACATCAGCACCATCTAGTGGACCAAAACAGCAATTGATTTTATTATTCTTGTAAAAAAAAAAAAAAAAAAAGTTGTATTAAAATGTGTATTTGCTAAATTAATAATGTATATAATAAAAGACCGATACTTGGTGTCCATAGAACGATACAGTATCACTACACAAAATATCGCAATAATATGCTGGATCGATTTTTCCCACCCCTAGTTATTTATTTTTCTAGACCACTAAAACATGCACAATGTGGCGTTGTTCTCTCTGTTGTCGCCTCGTATGAATAAAGGATAAATGTAGAAGATAAATGTTCATGTATAGCTGCTAGATGCATAAAGTATAGATCTTCAGACACTTCATATGTAAGCTAAACAGACATTTTCCCTGCTTGTTACACCTTTGTTACACATACAAGAGCCCTTCTGGAGCCGGCAGACGCATAGAAACCTCCAGGTAGGGTGCACTTTGTGACCCCACAGAAATATTTGTGTAAGGGGTGCCCTCTTTTCCACTTGAGCACCCGCCCCACAAAACGTCTGTCCACAGCACTGCCTGCATGAAACCATTTTAAAAGGTCCAAAATGTGCAGCCCAGTGTGTATTAAAGGAGCTGAAATTGAGGTGAACCACGAGCTGCTCGGAGTAGATTTATCACTGTGGCAGAAAGCAGAAGGTCCCAAAATAAAGAAAATAAAAGCTACCAAAAGAAAAGGTGACACCAGGTTCAATAAAAAATTCAATATTGTTTTCAGCAGAGTGCAGGTAACTTCAGTCCAAATGGAAACAATTTAATTTAAAGGGTCTTTATCCTTTTTTTTTTTTTTTTTTTTTTTAAGAAATGCTAAATGAGCTCCAGGTAATGAATTTCGTTGTATCTGTAGGAATTAACTGTTTCACTTCAGCACAGCAGCTTCCAGCAGAGATGTTCCCTGAGGAGCTTAAAGTAAATCCTCAGCCTGGTAGAAGCTGCAGGGATTTCCTTATCTGTTTCCCAGGGAATGGGAGCACATTCCCACATTATCACATCTGTGTGGTGTGCGTGTGTGTGTGTGTGTGTGTGTGACCACGCTGCACATCAGAGTGTAAAGTGTACAAATCATTTCATACAGGTTCTGTTAACTGATTATTTCCCACTTTGGCGCCCAAAGTTAATTTAATGGATTTAAGCGCAGCAGGAGAAACCTCAGTGGCTGATTTTCCACAGTGGTTTTCCAATATTGGAAAAGTCTCGGCTGAAGCTAAACCTCATTAAAATCATGTTGTGTGTGTCCATCTTTATTATTTCCACATTTATCAGCAGAGGTTTCCTCAGGAGGCAACAGAGAGGAGAGCCTCCCGGGGTTTTCACACAGTTCCTTCATACAGATAAATGAGTTTATTGTCAGACACTTTGTGGTTAGAAAATATACTGTTATATATATAATTTGCAAAATCCATATCAGTTCTGTCTGCTGCTGACTGGGTTGGAATTCTGCCTAACCTGATAATTATGAAGCTGTTTACACTGAGACACAGTCCTGACTGGAGGCCCATTTGTTGGCTATAAGCTTTAGGAGATTCAGCTGGACTGGGCTGTGGTAATGGGAGCTAAAGGTCAGATTTGTATCCAGGCTGCAGGGTCAGCCGGCCTTTTAGAACTGATCCAGTGACCTAATTAAGGCAAACCGTTAAGAACAATGAAGGTGGTTAACATGTGGCTGTCACATGAATCCTGTCCTGATGGTCTTAAAGTGGCTTCATCGCTGGTGATTAGGGATGTCAGTGGTTAACTGTTAATTGGTTAAGGTGTGGACACACCAAACCGACATCAAAGAACTAGCGCCGACGAAGCCAACTGTTGTGTCGTCTACGTCGCCTCACGTCGCCCTGTGTCAGTTGCATTTGAACACACTACACGGACTACATCCGAAGGCCAAGTAGCACGTACGTTCTGCGCCTGCGTGAGAGAGAGCGGAGTGAGAGAGTGGTACATCCTGTCAGCCGAGGGGTTTCCTATCTGTGCAGCCGAGCACCGCAGCACCTCCATGGACTATTACATCCAGACAGTCCTGGTGTTTCCTCCTCAGGCTCCACTTCACTCAGCTGCCCGATAAACCCGCTGCTTCTTCCCACTTTAACCTGAATAACAAACCAGGGCTCGGTGCTCCGGTTGGATCCAAACGGAGAGACGGGGCTAGCTGGGAAGCTAGCGGAGGCTAACTGGCTGTGCTTCCCTCCGGTCATGCTGCGGCTAATGCTCTGCTAGCCTCACAGCTAGCTCCGGTTTGTCATTCAGGTTAAAGTGGGAAGAAGCAGTGGGTCTGTCGGGCAGCTGAGTGAAGTGGAGCCTGAGGAGGAAGCACCGGTTAGCCCCGGTTTCACTACAGGCAGATTCACTCGTTACAGGGGCGAGGAAATAAAACCTGAACAGCCAATCAGAGTGATCTCTCTCACCGACGAGCTATGCTGCCAATTCAGCATGCTCAATCGGCCGAAAAGCCGCCGACGCCGAAGTGCCGACCGTGCGGGACACACCGCAAAAACTAGGCCGACAGACGCTCACCAACGGCCCGACTTTGGCACTGTCATCCGTAAGGGGCACCACAAATGGAGAAGGAACAAAAAAAAAAAAAATCAAACTCTTACTACTTTTATTTTGAAATATGACATAAAGCCACGACAACATAATACTGAGGCCATTTTTCTGGGTGGACGTGGAGAGATAGAACATGAAATCAGCAGGAGAAGAGTTTGTTATCGTTACCTCTAAGCAACCAGTGGCCGCAACGAACAGCTCACGGAGGGGAAGTCGTCGGAAGTTGTCCTTTCATGTCTGCATGACCGGTCACCATTATTGTGTAAAGGTGCCAGCAGCGTAAGGGGGAAACGTGTCAGTACAACAACAAAGGTTAAGGCAGCAGAAGTCCAAGTGGGGCGGGCAGGAGAGCTGGTGAATGGGATCAACTACCACCGACTTTCACCTGCTTCCTGTAAGATTATGAAACCAAAGCGTGTTATTTTTTCCTAAACCCAACCACCTGCGTGTGTTGGCAATATGTAACCACGTGTGTGTTTGCTGTTGAAAGAAAACAACGGCAATTCACAATGTTATACTGACATAGTGCTTTTATTTTGAAAGCGACTGCATGCAAATTGTACACTTCCTGTGAAAACAGAAGTGTATTTTGAAAACAGACAATGCATGTAACAGGCTGAAGTTGACACGGCGTCCCAGAACGTCAACAACCAACACACCCAGGGTACCTTGGACGTCATATGTGGACGTGGAAAGTCCATGAGCAAACGTGGACATGTGACATTGCCCAGTCTTTAGTAGTAATTCTTCTTGGTAAATGTGAGATGTTTGTGTCACACATGTCTGTGTCTTCACAACCAGGAACAAGGAAGTGAGTTTGGTGACATTATGTAACAGCTGCCGTAGATGGTTGGTGCAGTTTGTCTGATAAAATGCTGGTAGATTGGACAGCAGCAACTACAGGCATTTCAACCAGGAGAGGCCAGGTGAATGACATAAAGATGATTGTTTAATACGGATTGAAGGTGTAGAGATGATGCGATGAATATGATTTGGCAGAATGTCTTTGGCGCTTGGACTCCCATGGGAGATTTGCAATCAAGCAGCATATGAGCAGCAGCAAGATCAATCCCCCATGGAGTCCAGATACTGGTAGTCGTGGTTTCTGATGAATCTGAGATTGAAGGCTGATGAGGCTGATGAATCTGACTCATCTGTGATGGGGAGGTGGCGGGTGCGCACAATCGCAGCATGAAGGAACTACGAGCAGAAAGAGATCCATATTTAAAAGAGGAAGCAGTAAGATGATAGGCTACAAGGAGCGATTGGCAGTTATGAGAAATATTTTAAAAGATCTAGCCATGTAAAAGTAAAGTTTTCATGACGAACTTTCTCTAGAGCCTCTCTTTGACTGATCTCGTCCTGGTGGATGATGAATGTTTCAGGCTCCAGTTGCTCTTCAGCTCTGCGTACCACATGACAATGGGTGACTAATTGGCCCAGTCATATTAAAACTGTAATGCGGTGACAGCTGTGTGTTTATAGAGAATTTTATATCGGCTTTGAATATGGCTCAGCCAGTTATAATCAAGGACTGGAACTATTGGGGTGATAATTGCATCATATTTCACACAACATGAAAAATGACATTAAAGGAGCTGGAGTTTTGGAGGTGAAAGGTGAAAAAAGAAAAAGTAAAACACAAAAGAACGAGAGAGAGATAAACATCTTACCGTGCTGGCTGTGCTTTCTAATAACCAAAATCGCTCTGTTGCTGTTAGAGTGTGAGAAGAGTTTAGTTTGCTGTGTAGTGTTGGGAGATAAAATCAGCTCAGAGCTTCATTGATCTCAGCAGAGTGAAGGTCAGCAGAGCTTCAACATCACCAGTGAGATCTCTGAGGATAAAGCTAATGTGAAATGTCTCCACGTTCTCATAAATCCATTATTGATAAAGGGTTTCCAGCATGTTATTAGATAACACACAGTCGCTGGAATGTAAGGGGGGGGAGTTGCCATGTTACCACGGCAACTACTGATGGTTAAGTGCCGATGTTCCCTGTTGTGTGTTTTCAGGAATTCATATTTTATGAACACGAGACAAAACAACACAAGAAAATGTAAAAGATGTCAGTGGCAGTGGAGGAGGAGGGACTCAGAGGCCTTTTATTTTGAAGGACTGTGGTATTTTGTGGGCTTTGGTTTTTGTTCGGAAGTCTGTTTGCACCGATATGCTTTCATTTTTTGAGCATTCCGCTCTCCTTAGTGATACAAAACGTTTTCTGAGACTATAGATAGTCAAAGTGAGCACAATACACAGTTTATGTTGTTTTAGGGTGTTCACTGGTAGAGTGATAGCATTGTCACCTCACAGCAAGAGGGTTCCTGGTTTGAACCCCAGGGTGGGGGAGCCCTTCTGTGCAGAGTCTGCATGTTTGCCGAGTCAGTGTGGGTTTCCTCCAGGTGCTCCAGCTTCCTCCGACAGTCCGAAGACATGCAGGCCTGAAAGAGGCGTATAACACTTCCCATGCAAAAGTTGTGATGTGTAAAAACAGACTTGATGGGAGAAACTTTGACCCATGCCTAAGAACATATTGGAGACTGGTAACTGGCGACACAGATAATGGGGCGGAAGACTGATTGTAGAAATTGTCAAATTTTTGGTGCATGCCATTTTTGGTTTGTGTCCAGACACACATTTTGAGTATGGATCCCACACATTGTTTCATAAATGAGACCCCTGGTCTGTTTGTTTTGGAAATAAAGAGACCTCCGTGGATAATGCCGCTTCCGGTTAAAACTTTCTAATTGATGAACACTGAAGGTAATCGGAGAGGTTTCAGCTGGTTGCAATCTGCAGGCCTCACTGCTAGATGCTTCTAAATCTCCCTAAATCTGATACACTGCTTTTTTAATGTAATTTTTTGGCATCAATCTTGTTCTGTTCTGCTCTGTCATGATTTTGACCTGCTGGTGATGAGCTGGCACTCCAGTCAGGTGCTTTCAATCTTTTTAAATGATCACTTCACCGTAATCACATCACATTTACGTCTTTTCCCGTTCACCTCTGACTGTGCTCTTACATCAGATGGTGTTTTTAAAACTAACGACCTTCAGGTGTCAAGAAAACTGGGCTTACTTTGAATGAAGAGTAAGAAAAAAAAAATCCTCTCGCTAAGATGTGAGATGATGGTGCTGCCTTCACGCTCTCAGCAGCCTGACCTTCAAACCTTCAAATATATAATCCTAAAGCCTTGTTGAAAAGACAGGGAGCCTGTACGGGAGAGATGCTGCAGCTCCAATCAGATGGCCTGATGGACCTGTGTAACGTAGCAATGAGTTCAGAAAGGAATCAATTTTACTCTGAAAGCGTGTGAATGAAGCCGTGTGCTGTGGGAGAGAGACTGCAGGCGGCCTCCGCTGATGATGATGATAATGGCAGCAGGGTCTTAAATGTTTTTATCTTCAGCTTTTTCCCTGGAGCCTCCGAGATCAGCCTGAACAGATCTGAACTCACACAGCTCCCCTGTCTTACACAGAGATACAACTTTAACTCGGAGGAACTTGTACATGAATACGTTCTTTTAGTGATGGGTACATTTATTTGCCAGCTTTACTTTGCAAATTAGGATTTATACCTACAAACTATATGAACAATGAATGAAAAATCAGATTTGATTTAAATTAAACTTTGTAACTAACTATGTATTCAAGGAAAGCTGAAATGATTTGATTAAATGACTTGTTGACTGCCAGTCTGCAGCCTTAGAGATAGGGTGAGGAGCTCAGATATTCAGAGGGAACTCTGAATAAAGCTGCTGCTCCTTCACTTTGGGGGATTTTTACCCATTCTTCCTGCAAAAGGCTTCTAGCTCTGTGAGATTCTTGGGCCGTCTTCATGCTCTGCTCTCTGAGCTCTATCCACAGATGTTTAATGATGTTTAGTTAGGGGGACTGTGAAGGCCACGGCAAAACCTTCAGCATGCTCCTCTTGAGGTCGTCCATTGTGGATTTGGAGGTGTGTTTAGGAACATTGTCTTGTTGTAGAAGCCATCCTCTCTTCAGCTTCAGCTTTTTTACAGATGATGTGATGTTTGCTTCCAGAATTTTCTTGAATTTAACTGAATCCATTCTTCCCTCTACCTGTGAAATGTTCCCCGTGCCACTGGCTGCAACTAGGGTTGTAACGGTACACAAAAATCTCAGTTCGGTACGTACCTCGGTACACAAGTAACGGTTCGTTTTTTTTCGGTACAGTAGTGGAAAAAATAGACAACTATTAAATATCTTTTACTTATTGGTAACCTTATTAAAACATACCACCACAGCAGTTAACTCTTTTTACACAATTTTTGAATGAAACAAATATATATAAAATCCTGCTTTTTCACATTGTTTGAATGAAAATAGAAATATAAAAGTGAAAAATAAAATCCTGCTGTTTTTTTAACACATTTTTTGAATGAAAAATATAAATATACATTTCTGCTTTAACAGTTTTACTCAATTAAAATAAAAAGTATAGTGCAGCTGGTCAGCTTTAAAGCCTGCTCAGATTCAGTTTTACTAGGAACTTACTTAGCTTTCCCACTTTGTTAAAGTGCAGTAAACAAAACATGCTTATATCTAAAGTGCAGCTTAAACAATTTTACTCAACTCCAATGGCGTTGGTTATTTCTTTAGCGCGATGGTCAGGGAAACGCTCTTTCTTTTTAAACGACGACGATATCGTAGTTTGCACCAGATTGCTTTTTCTAGTCGTGCCGGTTAACGTTCAAACTCGGGTGGTGTCGCTTTAGATGCGTTAGCATGTTAGACGTGTTTCCAAGTACATACCCGACCGCTGTTCTGCAGTGTCGGCACACTGCTTTTGTCTTGTCCACTTGTTTATTTCCATCTTCGTATTTTACCCTGAAACCAAAGTGTTCCCAAACGGAGGACTTAAGGTTTGCGGGTGGGTCTTCAGGTTCGTCAGGCTCACTTGCCATGTTGTCAAAATGCGAGAATGCACTGCACAAAGTGAAGGCGGAGATTTACGGTCGGACTCGGTCTGTCACTCAATTATGTCCGTCGGGGAACTAGATATTTTAAATGGTTCGGCTCGCAAAAACAGAATTAAAATAAAACAAAATAAAATAAAATAATGTCCTGCACCCAATAATTCGGTACAGCGTCGTGCCGAACCGAAAGTCGCGTACCGAACGGTTCGACACAAATACACGTACCGTTACACCCCTAGCTGCAACACAAGCCCAAAGCATCATCCATCCACCCCCGTGTTTAACAGACAGGTGTCCCTTCCTCTCCAAACATACCTTTGCTCATTGTGCCCAAAAAGTTCTGTTTTACCTTCATCAGTCCACAGGACTTGTTTCCGAAAAGCATCAGGCTTGTTCAGATGTTCCTTTGCAAACTTCTGACGCTAAATTTTGTGGTGAGGACACAGGAAAGGTTTTCTTCTGATGACTCTTCCATGAAGGTCATGTTTGTCCAGGTGTGTCTGCACAGTAGAACAGTGCACCACCACTCCAGAGTTTGATATATCGTCCTGCAGGTCTTTTGCAGTCAAACGGGGGTTTTGATTTGCCTTTCTAACAATCCTACGAGCAGCTCTCTCACAAAGTTTTCTTGGTCTCCCAGACCTCATCTTGACCTCCACAGTTCCAGTTAACTGCCATTTCTTAATGACGTCACGACCTGAGGAAACAGTGACCTGAAAACACTTTGCTATCTTATAGTCTTCATCAGTTATTTTAGTTTTCAGAGTGCTAGGCAGCTGTTTAGAGGAGCCCATGGCTGCTGATTGTTGGGACAAGGTTTCAGGGGTCAGAGTCTTTATAAAGCTTAAAAACTAAACATTCATTTTTAGGAATAATAATCCATTTACGTTTTGCTGAATTGTTCGCTTAAAGTTAATCTTTGGTTTTCAAGACGCAACAGAAACGCAGGATTTAACTACCTGCTCAGAGTAAATATCTCACACATACAGTCAGACTTTATGTTCAGAAACCTTCAGTCTTGCTTAGAGATACCTTTTCTATCTCTTTACTGCAGTAATCTTTGAACTCTGGAGCTCCAGTTCTACCTCCTTAAAAACCTCTCAGACGTCTCTCCTGTTTAAACAATCGAGGTCAGACCAAACAGACGGGATTATTTTCAGCTTGTTTCTTTTCCCCTGGAGATTTCCTGCGACAATCGGCCGGTGGAAAAACTCCACTCCAGAGCCAATTAAGTTGGAACTGCTTTACAGAGAGAGGTTTGTCTCTTCTGCCTCTACTGTACTTTACTTTACTTCATGACAAAGGCACAAAGTTCATCTTCAAAACTCCACCACTGCTCTCGTTTATCTGTCCCCGGGGCAGCAGCACTGACTTCAGGAACAATGTCACAAACTTCAAATGGGTTTATAGTGGTGGAGACTTCGGTGAGGACAAAGCGGAGAGTTTAATGATGTGACGAAGAAAAACATCAGCTTTTGTTACTGAACCTTAAAGCGAAACCAGCTGATTGCAGCCGGACAGGAAGCTGCAAAACAAGGCAGAAGGTTAGAGGACGTGAATAAAACTGTAATAAAGAAGAATACAGTGAGATCCAAGTATATTTTATCATCGTATGAAAAACTCAGGAGCTGAAATATCCTGTTTTTGTTGAGGGAATTCTTTATTTTAGTATGTTTTATTTGCACTGTTCATACTTTGTACTGTAACTTCTGCACAGCATTTTCCCCGTGATAAACACAGCACTATCTCATCTTACCTGACTTTATCTTATATTATCTTACAGCTTTACCTTGGCAGATAATATCTCGTCAACAAGCACAACCCCTGTTCTCCTTTTCTTTTTTGCGTCTTTTTCTGAAGATGTGAGTGTCGGATCTCTTAGGAGAAAACTACAGTTAGAAAACTGATGTCCCAGCAGTCGTGTAAACTGCAAGAGATGCACATGTAGTGTCGGCTTACGAGATTGTCGTGACTCAAAACAGCTGATGTACTGAGTGATCATCAATGTGACTTTTGGACAAATGAAAAAGAGGTGAGAGAGTGAAAAATGAGGAAGAAGAGTTGGGGTTACAACAGAGCATGAGGATGAAGAGGAAGATAAATGGCACATAAACCACACAGACCTGCCTCACCCTGACTTTTAGTCCCTACTGTGGATCAAACTCCAAGAATACTGCATACTACATTACCCATAATGCAACTTGGAAGTATCTTTCAGTAGACCTTTCCCTGGTCTTTCAAACATCTGCACCTCCACTTTGTAACGCAGATTCTCTGATATAAATCAGTGTAAAAACCAAGCAGCAACCTCTGTGGCTAAAAAATGAAGCCAAAAGCTGCAGTTCCTCTAATGTCCACTTGAGGCTGGCTCCAGAAGTGAGTCAGTCCCCGGAGACCTCCGTGTTAGAACGTCCAACGTCACAGCAGAAATTAACATGTTTACAGCTTGGAGCGAAAAAACAGTTTTGGTCTCTGGAGCTAATTTGATCATTCGTGACAACTGTACGGGGGAGAATTTTTGTAGAACTCACTCATTTAAATATTCTAAAGGTTTAAAGTTAGGTATAATTAAAGGCATAGCTGCTTTGAGTGACAGGTGGGGACTGTCTGTTGAGAAGCCGCTACCATGGCAACAATGTTGTTTACTTAACTGTTGCATAAACCCCTAGATTCACGGAGTATAGGTGTAGCTGTAGTTGTCTCTATGGACAGAATCACGTTTACAATAACTTCCAGGGAGGAGACTACGTTACGTACATGAAGTGAAACTGCTGAGCAAATTGTGCCTCAATTGATTATGAAGTGAAACTGCTGAGCAAATTGTGCCTCAATTGATTGGTTTTTGATTTGAGCACAATGGCCGGCGGACAAAGTTTGGAGACAAGTGAAAAACAGCCTAGCAAAAGAAAAGGAGCTCCTCTGTGTGAGGAGGCAAAGAAGAGCAAAAAGGAGAGTGATAAAAGAAGAGGAAAAACAAGAGTAAACCTCAGTCA
>NC_065525.1:44273946-44282706 GCF_006386435.1 Epinephelus moara | reverse complement strand
TTGCATTACTATTTGTTTTTTCTTCAGATAAATCTGATAATTGTTGCTCGGTCTCTTTACTCATTTATTTAGTAGAGTGTCCACACACCTTCTCATTCTACATATACATAGAGGTATACTGGTGGCTTTACAGCCTACATTTTATTTAATTTAGAGAGTTTAATAGATCCCCACGCTCAATTTGGTCGTTGCGACAGTGCGATGCAGCACCACTGACGCTAGGTGGTGCCAAGCTAAAAAAAAAAAAGAATCCTGCGTACACATATTGACTTTACAGCAGTACATTATTTAGCTTCCATGCTGGTAGATTTAATTTATCAAAGATGCTAGCAAAGCAACACATCCGATGAATTGAGCACAGCCGCACCACCATGTTTAATTATTTATCTTAAATGTTAAAGTTATAGCTTTTACATATCTCCACAACTGATAGCAATTGCCAGTTGACTACCTGGAAGTAATTGTTGTTGTTTGTGTGATGTCACGCTAATTTGGTCTATTTTAGTGTGTTTTTAGTTCATAAAGGTTAATTGTAACATTTTGGTCACTGTAAAAAGTCTTGTTCAGCATCTGGTTGTAATAAAAGACCCTTTAAGGAGTCAGATTTTCAGCTCCTCTGATGAGAACATTTTGTTTTAATGGTTTTAAGCCCTTTATTTGCTAGCGAAAATTAGCATTAGCATTGCTATCACAGTTAACAACAGACTGTAAATGCACAGTGCTCTCCAAGTTAGCAGCAAGAGTTCAGGTTAGTTCCACCCCCTCATCCAAATATGGTTACGTTTGGCTGCAAAAATCCAAGATGGTGATGCTCAAATCCACAAACTGATGGGTGACATCACAATGGCTGTGTCCTTTATTTTTACACAGTCTGTAGTAAAAAGTCGTGCACCAACAACAAAAATCAAAGTGGCACTCCAAAGATCTGACAGGTTTACTGGTCGAAATTGAAAGTGTATCCCATCTAGTTGCATTATGGGAAATGTAGGATCCAGCATTTCTGGAGTTTGACCCACACCAGGGACTAAAACTAGGGTTAAGACAGGCCAGTGTTTTTGTCTTTTATTCTTCTTTCATGTTGTAGCTCCAACTCTTCTTGTTTGTTCTTCCACAGTCTCCCATAATGGCCTCTTCTTCTTTCTCATCATCCTCTTGCTGCTTCTCCTCATCTTCCTCATCTGCTGGCTGACAAGACAAAATAAAGCAGATCAGAAATACATGTCTCTGGAAAGAGATTAAGTCAATTCAGCTCAGGGTCCATTTATTTTTCATGTGGTTTTTGGGGGTTTTTTAGAAACATTTCAGACTCAGTGTGTGATTAAATAGTTCCCTCCAGTGAATATTTTTTTGCAGTTGATGCTGCATGAAGGAATCATTAGTGAGATGTTTGAGATAACTTGACAGTATTTAGTATCTGGCAGCATTAATAAACCCACTGACCTTTGTTTTAGCGACTGCAGAGGAAGGTTTAATAATCTCTGTGGTGACACATCACAGCGGTGGCGGGAAGATAAGATCAAGACAAACAGTGAAGATAATTAAAACATTACAGCAGAGACATAATGGGAAGAATAATGGCACAGTCAACAGATAAACAGGAGTGTAGATGAAGCCAGCTCATTAACAGATTTGCAGATAGAAGCAGATGTGTTAACACGTTCACTGCCAGATGTTCAGGCTGCTGAACAAACCAGCAGAGCGTCACATTGAGGATGAATGTCAGCATAAATCTGAGGGAAAGTTCACTGTTGAAGGGCAGAAAAAAATGGCAGACGATGCTAAAAATATCAGCTAAAAAAATGAAGCTTCCTGACTGACTAGATCCTGGACCCTATTTTCCCATGTTTTTGTACCAAAGTGATCAACGGCATCGACAATTTTAGAAACTGGTCCAGTATTGAGCAACACCTGAAGATGGCAGCAGCTCAACTTGAGGCATGTTCTCACAGTCAGTTTACATTCATTAAAGTGTTTGTTTTTTTGCTCCTGGCCGGCTCAGATTACTATTTGAAGTGTCTGACAACATTACAGAAAGGATCCCTACAGAAATAAACCTTTTTGTTTTACCAGAAACAGCTCTGAAATTGACCTTTCGCTAAGCTCCGCCCCTTTGTGATGGTCCAACAAGCTGTCAGAGTAAGCATGGAGCCCACACTGTAACTAACTGCACTCCCTGAAGAAATATTATGATCATATATTTGGAAGAATGAAACAGTGATGTCAGAGAGAAGCAGACAGAGGGGTCTACAGTCTGTGTTTGAAGGATATATCCAGGATGTCAAACTGACTCAGCAGCAACAACAGGTTAAAAAGACAAAGATAGTTAGAAGCTAAAGCCGAACTATAGGCTACAGATCACAGTGTAAAAGTGAACCACCACATCACTGCTGATCGCCACACAACACAATGAATATAAAGGGAAACTGTGCTGATACTGAACCAGCTGTGTGGCATCGCAGTGTGTGCAGATGAGCGGGGTTTGGTTTCACCCCGTGCTGCTGCCAGCACCTGGACCTCTGCCACCAGACGGACAGGGATACATTTGGGTGATGGTACTTGGTATTTATACTTAAATAGGATTTTAAATGCAGAACTTTTCCCTGTAATAAAGTGCTTTCACATTGTTTCATTGATATGTTTACCGAAGTGAAGGATCTGAATATGTCTTGCATCACTGCTGACGCCTCACTGATCACTGTTGCATGTCACACAGGTCAGGTTGGTTGCAGTCCAACATGAATTTATGGCTCTTTGATCGACTAATCTGACACAATGACCGCCTCGAAGTAAAAACTGATCCTTTAATCCTGCTTTTAAATATTCAATCTTTCTTTTTCTCTCAGGTGGGGTTTGCATCGCTCAGTCTCTGAAGATTCCTCGGGAGCCGAGACCCTTAGAGTTTGACAAGATCGTCTTGCGTCTGCTGGAGACGCCCAATGCCCGCGCTGTCATCATGTTCGCAAACGAGGACGACATCAGGTAAAAACACGCAGACCAAGACACAAGATTAATTTTGTAAATCAAGGAGAGGATTAGTTCAGCAACTACAGTAATGTTGGGGTTGCTTTAGGTGGTGTCCACTGGTGGTAAATGGCTGGAAATCAAATTTCATTTTCAGTGTTTTAACCAATCAGATCTTTTTAAAGGAATTTTGAGTCTCTACACACCTAAAATTGTTTCAAGAACACACTGATTAGTGCACCAGCAGGTAAAAGCAGGGTGAAATCATACATGAGCTGCTATTATGATGACATTATAAACTAAAGTCCCTGTAAGAAGTGTTTGAGGCTCGTCTGAGATTTAACTAGGTGTTACTATTTAATAGGTGTTGTCTGAGCAAGGGAGCCAGAAGTAAGGGGGCAGGAAGTAGAAAAGGGGCCCCCTTCACTTCACACCTCTTGCCAACCCGGTCTCTCTCTGAAGTCGTCGAAATCTGGGACTTGGGCAGTGACTTCCAGCGTCAGACACCAACAAAAAAAGACGTCCTTTCACGTCGGCATGATATGTGGCCACTCACTGTTGTTATTTAAAGGCGTCAGGAGGAATGCAGCGGGACAACAACAAAAGTTCAGGTGGCGGAAGTCCAAGTAGGTCGGTGGTTGATGGTGGGCAACAACCATCACTTCCTCTAAATTTGTAAAGCCAAACCCTGTTCATTTTTTCTAAACCCAACAACATGCATTTGTTGTTGAAGGAAAAAAAAGTAAATTTGCAGTGTTGTACCGACGTAGTGCTTTTATTTTGAAAGAGACTGTTTTCAAACTGTACATTTCCTGTGAAAACAGAGGTGTATTTTGAAAACAGACAAAACATGTAACAGGCTGAAGTTGACACGGCGTCCCGGAATGTCAACAAGCAACACACCCAGGGTACCTTGGACGTCATATCTCGACACGTATGGTCCATGATGTTGCGGACCACTGTAGCCGATCAGCCAAACCATTAAAACCACTGACAGGTGAAGTGAATAACATTGATCATCTTGTTACAATGCAATGCTCTGCTGGTAAACCTTTGGTTCTGGTGTTCATGAATGCCAGGACACCGCACCATGTCACACTGCAACAGTTGTTCAGGAATGGCCCGAGGAACGTGACAAAGAGCTCAAGGCCCCGCCTGGCCTCCACATTCAATAGATCCAAATCTAATCAAGCATCTGTAGGACATGCCGATACCTCAGAGGTACCCTCGATCCACGGTGAGGCCTCCTTGGATCGGACTTGGCTCTGACCTGTTGAGGTATGGACACTCGATCAGATTGGGATCTGGGGAATTTTGAGGCCATGTTGACGCCTTGAACTCTTTGTCCCAGTCCTCGGGCCATTCCTGAGCCCCTTTTGTGGAGTGGCATGGTGCATTCTGAAGGGGCAATGCCATCAGGGAGTGCGGTTGACATGAGGGGGGGTACCTGGCCCATATGGTGTTTGGGAATGCCAGGACCAAAGCTTTCACAGCAGAACAATGCACTGTAACATGATCAAGGTTATTCATTTCATCTGTTGGCATTATATATATATAAACTGAAAAGAATCTGTAAATGATCTTCTAAAGGTTTCTGTCTGCAGTGAATACAAACTACTAACGCCCACATCCCCTGAGCCCATCTGAAATTACTCTCCAATATAACATAGACAAACACACACACACACACACACACACACACACACACTTACTGTGTGACTTCAGTAAAAACACACATACGTTCTGTATCTGTATGTTCTCAATGTATTTAATCAGTTCATCCTCCATCTGTTGAGTGCAGATTAAGATAACAAGCTTCCAATTATCTGAGTGAGCTGAGAGCCTCACACACACACACACACACACACACACACACACACAATATCAGTGTAACAGCTGATGTTAATCTGCAGCTCTGAATCACACAGAGTGTATTCACTCATCTTGAGACCTCACAGAGAAGAAGAAGAAGAAGGAGGAGGAGGAGGAGGAGATGGATGAAGATGTGAAGAATCTTCTCACGTTTGATCTTTAAGTTAATTTAATGATTTAATGAAAGCTAACATGACTCACGACATCATCAGGTGAACAATCAGTACCTGCAGAGAGAAACAGCATCCAGCCTCAGCTGTACTTTGTGCTCAGAGCTAATGTTAGCATGCTAACACTAAACCAAAATGGTGGATATGATAAAGTTCTTCACCTCCTCATTTCCTTCTCTTTCCTACCTCCTTTTTTCTCCACCTGTCCCTATTTTCCTTCACTAACTGGTCCTTCACTTTTCAACCTCCTCTGTCCTCCCTCTGTTTCTATCTGTCCCTTTCCTCCTTTTCTTCCTTTCTCCTTTGCTTTCTTTGCCTCCTTCTTCCCTTCACTACTTATCCTTCTCTTTAATACATCCTCCATCCCTCTTCTGTTTCTTTCTCTCTTCTCTACCTTCTCTTTCCTTCCTTTCTGTCTCCTTCTTCATTCTTCATCCTCCTTCTCTCCTCTGTCTCCTCTTTTCCTTCTCCACCTCCCTTCTCCTTCCTCTTCCTCAGCTGTCTTTCTTTCCTTCTCTACCTCTCCTTCCCTCCTCCATCTCCTCCTTTCCTTCTCCCCATTCCCTCTCCTTCCTGTCCTTCCCTCCTTCTTCTGTTTCTTTCTTTCCTTCTCTAGCACCTTCTTCCTTCCTCTAACCATTCTGTTCCCTCTGCACCTCCTCCTCTGTCTTCTCCTTTCCTTCTCAATCTCCTCTCCCCCTTCCTCATCCTCACCTGCTAAACATCTTCTATCTTGTTTCCTTCTCTGCCTCCTTCCTCCCTTGTCTGTCTCCTCCTTCCTGCCTCCATCTCATCCTTTCCTTCTCCACCTCCTCTCTCCCTCCTTCTCCTTCTATACTTGCTAAACAGTTATCTTTTATCTCCTCATTTCCTTCTCTACACCCCTTCTCTCTTCTCTGTCTCCTCTTTCCTTCCTCTACCTCCTAATTGCCTTCTGTGGCTCCTTTCTCCCCCGTCTTCCCTCTGTCTCCTTCTTTTATTCTCTGCCTCCTTTTCCTTTCTCTATCTCTATCTCCTTCTTCCTTCATTCATCTTCTTCTTTCCTCCTCCACCTCCTCTCTCACTTCTCTACCTCATCTTCTATCTCCTTGTTCCCTTCACCTCCTTTCTCCCTTCTCTGTCATCGCCTTTCCTTTCCTCTTCCTGCCTCTGTTTCCTTCTGTCCTTCTCTACCTTATCTTCCTTCATCTTTTTTTCTTGACCTTCTTTCTCCCTTCTCTATCTCCCTATTTCTATTTCTATTCCTTTCCAGCTTCACTTCCTCTTCCTTTCTGTTTCCTTCTTTCCTTCTCTGTCCCCTCCTCTACCTCCTCCTTACTTTCTGTATCTCCTCTTTATCTCCTCCTCATTCTTTCCTCTATCTCCTCTTTACCTTCTCCTCCTCCTCTCTCCCTCCTTCTCTTTCTGTACCTGCTAAACATCGATGTTCTATCTTCTTCTTTTCTTCGCTACTCCCTCCTTCCTTCCCCAATCCTTCCTCTATCCACTATTTCCTTATCTGCCTCCTTTCTTCCTTCTCTCCCTTCCTCTGTTTCCTTCTATCCTTCTCTACCACCTTCTTTGCCTGTCTGTTTACTCCTTCCTTCTCCACCTCCTCTCTCCCTCCTCTTACTCCTTTTACAGTATATCTCCTAAACAGATATCTGCTGTCTCCTCATTTCCTTCTCTGCCTTCCTCCTCCTTTCTCTATTTCCTCTTTCCTTACTTAATTTATTTCCTCCTCTCCTCCTCAACATCCTCTGTCCCTCCTCTACCTCCTTCTATACCTGCTTGTTAGCATTTAGTTCAAACTGTAAACTGCTGTTTCATAAAAAGTTTATGTTCAGGGTGAGGTGACTCAACCGTCTCTCCTGTGACCCTCCGACAGGCGAATTCTCGATGCAGCAAAACGCAACAACCTGACGGGTCACTTCCTGTGGGTGGGCTCTGACAGCTGGGGCTCCAAGATCTCTCCGGTGGTCCAGCAGGAGCGGGTGGCCGAGGGCGCCATCACCATCCTCCCCAAGAGGGCGTCTGTGGACGGTGAGTCAGGAAACACAGCACAGAGCCGCACAATGTTTAACAAAGACCGTCACCGTAACACCAACATTTCTTGTCTTCTTTCCACAGCGTTCGACCGTTACTTCAAGAGCCGCTCGCTGTCCAACAACCGCAGGAACGTCTGGTTCGCCGAGTTCTGGGAGGAGAACTTTGTCTGCAAGCTGGGGATGCACGGCAAGAGGCCAGGCAGCCCCAAGAAATGTACAGGATGCACGGCAAGAGGCCAGGCAGCCCCAAGAAATGTACAGGTAGGAGCCGCAGTTGAGGTCAAAGGTCAACATGGACTTTATCATCCCAGAGAGGAAACTAGTTCTGTTACACAGCAGCAAAAACTTCCTCTGGTTAAATATTCAGCCCTCAAACCTCCATTTGTTCAGTCCTATGTGGAGATTTAGCGACACGTTTCATGTGGTGGAGAGTCTGAAGGGAGACGAGCTGAGGCTGTTACAGCAGCAGACTGAAGCTGATGGGTTTGGAAAGATATTTGCAGTTGTGTTCAGAGATTGTGATTTGACCGGGACAACAACCAGGTGGCACTGCGTCGAGAAAAAGAACGAGATTTAAATATGGCATCATTTTGATTCCTGGATCACCTACATTTACTGACAACCAAAAGTAATCAGAGGGGTTGTAATTTCCTGTAACCGCTCCATGTGTTCACTCACCTCCTGTGAAAATCCACAGAACCCAAGAGACTGTTGGTGTGTTATCCAGGGTTAAGAGGGTCTGTTGTCTCTCCAAGCCACTCCAACACTCGACCTCTCCTTCATTTATATTCATGAGCTGGATTTTCTGACCAGTGCTGACTGCCAATTAACAGGCTGGATAATCATTTTGGGGCCCGAGCTCTCAACCCTGTGACCCATATCCTCAAGTCGGTAATTAATCCAGAATTCACTCAATCACGCTGAGTGTAACAATGAATATAAAGAAGTGTTTGTACTCACCATACGATACAGGAGATTATACCTGAGTGTCAGGGGAGAGCTGTGAGTTTACAGTCAGCTGGAGGAGAAGAAGGTAGTGATCTGTTACCTTGAACCTTCAGCCAGAGAGCTGCAGATTTTAGACAGCCCCTCCAGGAAGTTGTGATGTCAGGATTGCAACGATCCATGTGGATTCTGTGTGGTGTTGTCCTGTCACCACAACTTTTCGTCAAAAATTGCAATGAAAAATGAAAATGAAATGAAAATCAATCTTAAAACATAGGAACTAGGGACGGGCATTTTGAGTAACTTCCATATTCAAGTAGTGGCATTGAATTATTATAGAGTGCTTGAGTATTTGCAAAAACAAAATCTAATGTAAGAATAAGAATGTTAATTGTCCAGCAGCAGAAAACAAGTTCAATTTGAAATTCCTTTATTGAACAACCAGGTTTCAATTTGTCTATTAAACCAATTGAAAGTTACAGTTTTTCTCGATTGTTTACACACATTTTCTGAAAGCATGCCTCATACTCTCAGAACTCTAGCATGCCTCATACTCTCAGAACTCTACACACAAATCAAAAAACACGCACACACAATGGGCAAAACCCCTCAATTCTCCTGCAAAATGAAACTTTACATTCAAAACAATGTTATTTCTTCTCAAAATGGTATTTTGTTTTCAAATGACACACACAAACCATCATATGAATAGACATTTATAAGAACCAGTTGAACACTGATGTGCTCAATGTAAAACACTATGATGAATGGAAAAACTTCTTCTC
>NC_065525.1:44265462-44273779 GCF_006386435.1 Epinephelus moara | reverse complement strand
TACTACAGACAGTACATACATAAGTGTGTTGTAAAATATTTTAGAATATTGTTTTTATACTCAGAACACACAAATACACGGTAACAAATATATTTTATTTTTCCCACAAAAACAATGTACACAGTGCACATCCCAACCAACACAAAGTTGCACATACAGTAGTCTACATACAAAACAACAGAAGTATTTACTGTATACAGTTACAGTAAAAAAACAAAACAAAACTATGCTACCACATGGTCAACCAAAGTGGCTCAGATCTCATCAGAGATTACGGTCCTTGGCCTTCCTCGTCCTCGTCCTCCTCCTCTTATTCTCACTCCTCTGCCTCTGGCTCTGCCTCTGTTTCCAATGTTGGCATCCATTACTCCAAAACAGAAAAGCTCACCTGTTGCCCTTTTATGCTAAAGCTCTGGTTGCTAATTGTAAAACTGTGTGACAGGTGTTTGCCCATGTGATGAGTCAGTGTGCATAGTAGGGCAGTTAACTTTAGAATTTTGAATGACAGTGTGTTCCTTGTGAAAACAAGAGATTTTCTTCATGAAAAATGCAGAATTGTGTGTAGTGTTTTGAAAAAAAGTGTGTTTTAGAACTGCAATTTGAGTGTAAAGCAGGAATTGTGCTTGTAGTTTAGCAGAATTGGTTCAGGGGGTTGGTGCATGAGTTACATGTTGTGGTCATTGTGTCTCAAGTACCAGTATTTGTGTGTAAACAACTGAGAAAAACTGTAACATGAGAAAAATCACCCACATCTGTTGCTGCTGTTAAGGCATAGGTTAACGGTCCCAACAAACTTACACACCACTGAAACAGCTCAACTGTGTTGTTAAACCCCTTCATAACCGTTTGGTAATGTTAGCAGGGATTCTGACAGCGAACCCTGTCACTGTGGATGTGTGTGCAGGCGCACTCTCACCAACTGTTCCCCGGTGTGGAGGTCACACCGCTGCAGCAGTAGTGTCATGATTAACAGAGAGACCACCAGCCTGAAGCGTTGATACAAGGCAGGATGGATCCATGCTTTCATGTTGTTTACACCAAACTCTGACCCTAGCATCTGAATGTGGCAGCAGAAATCGAGACTCATCAGACCAGGCAACATTTTCCAATCTTCTATTGTCCAGTTTTGGTGAGAAAACCCGTGTGAATTGTAGCCTCAGTTTCCTGTTGTTAGCTGACAGGAGTGGCACCTGGTGTGGTCTTCTGCTGCTGTAGCCCATCTGCTTCAAGGTTGGACAAGGTGTTGTTGCTTCAGAGATGGTCTTCTGCACACCTTGGTTGGAACCAGTGCTTATTTGACTTCCTGTTGCCTTTCTATCATCTTGAACCAGTCTGGCCATTCTCCTCTGACCTCTGGCATCAACAAGGCATTTTGGCTCACTGGATATTTTCTCTTTTTGGGACCATCCTCTGTAAACCCTAGAGATGGTTGTGCTGAAAATCCCAGTAAACACTCCAACAACCATGCCACGTTCAAAGTCACTTAAATCACCTGTCTTCCTCGTTCTGATGCTCCGTTTGAACTTCAGCAGCTCGTCTTCACCATGTCTACATGCCTGAATGCACTGAGTTGCTGTCACGTGATTGGCTGATCAGCTCTTTGTGTTAACAAGCAGTTGTACAGGTGTACCTGTTCCTTTAATTGAAGCGTCTTTGAATCCAGAATGTTTCCTTAGATAACCTTTAAAATGGTTTGATGTTACGATTAACCGTCTTCCTAGTTTCCTCCATTTTCCATCAGCAAATAAAACAGCAGTCTGTTTTACTTATACACTGATACAGATCTGAATATTCCCATGTTTATACAGGAGTTTAAATTGCCAATTAAAACATTACACATCAGAAACAGAAAGTGGAAAGCCAGGGTTGGAGAGATGCAGAGGATTACATGCATCAGAATTATCGGATTCATGCAGGCAGGTAAAGAAAACCATTTCTATCCTGCAGAGGACTGAATATTATTAATCCAGATGGGCGGATGAGTCCTTGAGAATTATTTAAGTATGTTCACTGAACCTCTGTTTCTTTAAAGAACATCAGGGATTTATAATTCAGAAGAACTGATGTTTAACTCTGTGATTCGCATGTAATGAGAATAACTGAAGTGTATAAACTGGGGTTCAGGAGAAAATGATCAGCTGCTCTGATTCTTGTGTTTCCTACATTTGAACAAAAAGTGCCTTCCTCTTCTTCCAACCTTGTTTAAAGTCATTGTGGATTTAAATGAAAGCAGATGTAAATTAGAAGCTGTTGAGTATGAATTCTTCTCCTCTCTGATCACGTCCAGCTCTCGCCTGCTGAGTCTCTCAGTGCTGACTGCAGAGACCCTGCAGCAGGATGTAATCCTCTCTGATTCAGGAGGACTTTCTTTGTAGAACAGGAGGCCACTGTGGGCCAAATCCTTTACAAACATGTCCGACACACCAGACGGGATTTGGGGAAGGTGTTTGGGTAAATACAGGCGTGCGGATAGAAGCGAAACAGCAGAACAACGGCGTCAGCGAGAATACGCTGCTCCGTCCGAGTTGCTGAGTCTTTACCTGAGCTCAGTGGATGGCTTTGATCGGGCCCGCTGCTGTCAGGACGCAGCTCTGCACTGACTGTGTTGGAGGCTCCGGATCTGCAGCAGAGTCATCACACAAACAGACAAACTGCTGAGTTGGCAGGTCAGCGTCCACCTATGTGTGTGTGTGTGTGTGTGTGTGTGTTGGTGTGCATGCAGACACAGATGTTTCTGTTGTTGCAGCTTTTTGTTCAGAGCTGTAGGGCAGTGTGAGCTCAGCAGTGGTGGAAGAAGAAGTGCTCAGAGCCTGCACTTAAAGCAAAAATAGAAAAACCACAGTCTAAAATACTCCACTACACGGAAAGGTCTGAATTCAAAATGTTACTTAAGTAGAAGTATGTAAGTATTATCAACAAAACGTATTAACCAGTGGACTCTAGTGGCGTCAGTGTTGTGTTGATATGAAGAGGCCCAGGTCGTGGATATCTTTGGAGGCGATCTCCGTTTATTCCTGACAACTGACAGCAAGAGGTAAAAACAAAATCCTCCGTCAATTATGACCATATGACAGCACTAAAACACGGACATTACTACCAGTGTTGAAATCTTGCAGTGAAAAGAGTAGGGCTGTCAAGTTTGATTGGTTGATTGTTTGGTCGTTATGCTTTCGTCTGACCAATTTGTCATTGGTCAGACATCGCTGGTGTTACTTTAAGGAGGTCATTCATGTGTCTAAAGCGTTTCTTTTCCCAGCTGAAGAACGTCAGCTGTTGTTGTTCAGCACTTGGATTTGTCCTCTGTGATGGTTGGTCTTTGCTGTTTGTCCCGCCCCTTCTTCACTGTGATTGGACACCTGGTGACAGTGACCCAAAGTTCAACATTTTTCAACTTTAATTTTTAATTGAAAACAAGATAAATAATCACACAAGACATTCAGTGTTGGATTTATCACCATTGATTTATTTTACAAAGTCTACAAAAAGACCCCACAGCTCAAGGCTGATTTTTTATTTTATTTTTTTGTAATTTTTGCACACAGAAGAGATTTAAAAGAAAACCAAATTAAAGGATCAAAATAAATGTGTCAGGAGAGGTCAAGAAGCCAACAGGCCTATAGGAGGGACCTCACCTTTCTCAGAAGTCAAAAGAAACCAACAATTTACAATACTAAAAAGAAAAGAGAGGAAACAGAAGAAAAGAGAACAGACTACGCAAAAAAACAACAAAAATGTCAATTAAAACATCAAAAGCAAAAATCTACACAAATATCTAATTGAAAAACTATTTGAGATCACAAAAACCCAACAGAATTGACAAAAAAGGGCATATAAAACATACATAAATGCAATGTAGTTAGGCATACACAATTAAACTTGAAATTACAATTTCCTTTTAAAAATGTTTAAAGATGATGAACTCATAACAATATGTCTTTTAGCATTCCATATTTGCACACCATGATATCTGAGGGAAAACAGGCCGTGTTTAGTTTTATAAAAAGGAAGATGAAGATAATCAACCTGTCTAGTAGTATAAGAATGAAATTGGGAATTTAACATGAATTTTTCTTTTAAAAGAAGATGGTAAAAAAAACAGGGTGAAAGCATGTATTTATATATAAAAACACATATCTGATGAATATTGATGTTGTACACAGACATTCAGTTTTTTGAAGAGAGGGGCAGAGGGATCTGTTGTGTTAGAAAAAGTAATCGTACAAAACGCTTCTGCAGCAAGTAAAGCTTATGAAGGTTGGAGGGGTAAGTGTTTGCCCAAACAATATTACAATAAATTAAATAAGGATAAATCATGGTATAATATAAGGTCAGTAAACAAGATACATTTATAAACCTTCGAAGTTTGCTGATGATCCCAAGTGACTTCACAATTTCTGCATGAATGAAATAAATGTTTTTTCCAATTCAAATTCTCATCCACTTGGATCCCCAAGAACTGAATGTAAGAGACTTGAGAAATTTTATTTCCCTCTATTGAACCTCCAGCATGATCCCTCTGATGTTTCTTACCTCTGCCTACAAAGATTATAAAATTGGACTTTTTGACATTTAATGAGAGCTTATTAATTTTAAACCATCTTGCAACTCTTGCCAGTTCTTCATTTGTGTTGTTTATTAGGGTGTGTAGGTCACTGTGTGATGTTCGTATCATCAGCAAACAAAGTAGGTAATGAAGCTTTACAAGCTGATGAAAAGTCATTGATGTAAATAAGGAATAATAAAGGTCCTAATACAGATCCTTGTGGTAATCCACATGTTATATTAACAGTGGTAGATGCACAACCATTCATTCCTACATACTGCTCTCTTTCACCCATGTAACTAATTAGACAGGATTATAAAGCTTCTGGACGGAATAGAGTCACACTGAAGTCCTTGTTGCTCCATTTTTGTGCAGTTTAAATCTCATCATAGAAATACTCAATTTGATGCGTTGATTTTTATTTTATTTTTTTTATTTTATTTATTATTTTATCTCAGGCTGCAACATTCTGACATTATTATGTAGCAGATATACACTGAAGCTTTACATTTTACCAACGTTGTGGTGAACGTGCAGTTGGATTTAGGCACAAAAACCACTTAGTCATGGTTAGGCAAAGATCATGTTCTGGCTAAACATACCAGACTTTGGTGACACAATCCTGGCAGGAAAAGCAGCGACGTCTCTTTGAAAAAACAACCACTTATCATGCCACTGTCCCTGCTGGATGAACAGCGACAGATCACAACAAAACAACCACATTTGTGCCTAAAAAGCTGCTGGAAACAAAGTGACGACTCACTGAATAACAGCAGGTTTTGTTGTTTGTTGGTCTCAAACAGTGGTCTGCAGCTTTGCAGGCGTCTCGCCCAGGTAACACACCTTCCACCATCCCCTCCACCTCCCGATAACAAAGTCAGTTCATATACTACATCACTATGGAAACAATGATATGACACATATGAAACATGCAAATGTAACATACAATGCCAGTATTTTTTTCTGGCGCCTGGGCTGGAGGCTGAGGGACAGACTGTGATGGTTAAAACCTTGAGGTGACGTCCTGACTGAATGCTTTCATTAAGAGATCTAAATTAAATATTCTGTTGTCTGAGGATAGCATCCTTTTTCTACCCAGTGGTAACATGTAATTTGTTTTCTGGAGCTACAGTGATCGATATCCTGTTACATCAGGAAACGTTACATGTCACCTCCACATATGGACTCTAACTTTATGATTCAGAATTGATTATCACACTGTTCATTCACAGTGGCAGTGGTTTGGTAGTAATCACGGTAAATTTACATCAGCTGACCTCAGAGCCGTAAAGTCCTGCTGCGTGTGTGACCCGCAGCAGCTGCACAATCCTCAGGAGCTCTGTGACCTCTGTGGTCCTTCTGATTCACTCAACTTCCCTTAATCAAAGCAATCAAACATTTTAAATAAACTGAATCTGTTCAGTGTTAACAGCTGCTCAGGTTGATTTCTGTCTCACAGCTGGAGTTTACTGCACACTGGTGTTGTTTCAGGATCCATGCACATCTGTGAGTGTCTTATTTTTTCAGTTCACATCTGTGGTTTCGAGTGAAACGTCACAACAGCTACTGGATAGATTGCCATGAAGTTTGGTGCTTAAATCCCCGTCCCCTGAATAACTTTGGTAACTTCTCATGGAGCACCATCGCCAAGTCAGAATTTAACTTTGAAGGAGAAAAAAACTTCAGATCAAACAACAACTTTATTGTGAGATCAACAGGATTTAAATTGTTTTTCAACTTTGTCTTCATTTCTTTCACTTTCCTCTAATCTTTGCACTCATCAAACTCTCTGATGAAGACAAGCCTGGCATCAAAACGATACACCTGGGCCACGCCGCCTGCGTGAGCAGTGCTCGACAGCTCCCTTGCTGAACTGCTGCGTCTCACTCGCATGCAATGTTCACACAGACAGCTCTGCTGCTGCTGTAACTACTGTATTTCCACAATTAAAAGGTGGCACTCCACAAATTTATGGAGCCATGCAAGTCACAACATTGTGAACTATGTGGCCATGACAACATTTCACAATGAAAAGCCTTGTGTTAACAAACGAAGGGATCCAATCCAGCAGTCTTTTATTTTCAAACGGAAACAGCAAAGGTTGAGTTGGAAAGAAATATTTATATTGTTTCATGTCTGTGTCAGACAAAGACAATGCAACTGTATTGAAAGGTGGTGCAATGTCAGTATGATTATCAAAAGATAATTTTCACTGTCACACATCATGCGAAAAAAAAAAAGGCAAAGTTGTTTTGATATTTTGCAGCAGCCATGCCTGAGCACCGCTGCTCACGCAGGCACTGTGGCCCAGGCGTTAGTCTGTGTAATAGCCTATAGTTTTTTTCCTCCGTCTGTGCTCCAGTGTACTTTGGATTGATTCTCTGAAGTCTCCTCCTCTCCCGGTGTGTGTGTGTGTGTGTGTGTGTGTGTGTGTGTGTGTGTGTGTGTGTGTGTGTGTGTGTTTTAAACATCTGTCGGCACTTTTTATAGCACTCCTGTAAGTCTGCAGCTTCAAACCCTCCAGCAGAGAAGACGAAGCGGCCTCAGGAGCATCTCGCCGGCTGACAAGAGATTAGAGCGCGCTCAGTGAGATCCCTCCAGACGGCTCTGGGGAAGGCCCGCTCATTAATTGTAATTAATTAGGATAATTAAATATCCATGAGACATGGTGGCCTGAGGTCTGAGGGCGACGTTCCATCACCCCTCAGCTCGGGGATAATGTCGACACTCCACCATGTTCACAGCTGCCGCCGCCGCCACCTCTGAGCACCTCATTTCCTGCCAGATAGAGTGTGTTGCTTTTAAACGCAATCCAATACTGTAATTATACCGCTCACCATTAGAAAATCAATTTTTTTCTTCCTTCTTCTCTTCCGTCTTTCACACGTTAATGTCATAATCCCCTCATCACAGTTGAGACGTTCACTATTAAACAACAATCCCTTAAAATACCCAGTTAACCTTTAATTTATCCCTTAAATTAAGATGTTCAGTAGCCGCAGATCCCTTAATTTGAAAAACCAGCGCTCTTAAAGGCACCTTAATTAACAAGTGAGGTAGATTTGAAGGGGTCCATGACTGAAGGTACACATTGAATATTAATGATTAGTTTAAGGTTGAGGTTTTGGTTAATGTTGAAGCTGCTGAAATATTTACAGCTCAAAAATAATGATATTCTGTCCAGATGAATCTGCGTCAGTCTGAAAACCTTTTCAGAGTCGAGCTCCTCTCCCCGTCGGAAGGTCGAGAACCTTTGTGGCTCTGAGTCGTCCCTGATCTCTGCAGCCTCCATCCATCTGTCAGACTTTCATTGACTGTGATCTATAATTAGTGTTGTGTTTATTTCTATGTGAGCAGCAGCAGCCAGTGACGGAGCGGCTCGTTTGAATAACGCACACACGTTTGTCATTTGAACACCTGATTCAGGTGTTGAGATCCTGATGACAGTGTGTTGTGGTGAAGCATAAACAAAATCCTGACAAGTTCATTTGTTCTTATGTTACACCTTTGTGGAGAATTGTTTCAAGTCTGAGGATGGAGATGTCTATGTTCAACACTTTAAGAGTGAATTATCTTAAACCTCCTGAGACCCAGACTTTTGTTACGTATGCATTTTTCATTTCTCCTGGCTATTTGGGATTAGTAGGACCTGATCTTACTATATAAGAGAAAACTCTGTGTGTGTGTGTGTTCCACGTTTTTCTCCTCACTGACTTGGTCAATCCATGTGAAATTTGGCACAGTGGTAGAGGGTCATGGGAGGATGCCAATGAA
>NC_065525.1:44255406-44265432 GCF_006386435.1 Epinephelus moara | reverse complement strand
ACATAATCACGGAAACTGTCAGTGTGTCATTCTGTCAGTCAGTCATTCTGTCTGTCCCACGTTTTTCTACTCACTGACGTGGTCAATCTATGTGAAACTGCACATAGGCATTGAGGATTGGCATAGGTAGAAGGTGACAAAGCTACCAATGGCTATGGACTAGTATGTAAAAAAAACTAAACATTGTCAACGGTAATTAAGTCTGAATATCCTCAAACGTGATGACAAACGAAGTCACAATGTCCTCAAACAAGACTATAATAAAGTCCCATTGTCCTTTGACAAGCTGATGATAAATTCCCGATGTCTTCAAACAAGTACTTTCTAATTAACAGCGTTTTTACTTGTTATTGTTTCTAAAATTGGTCAAATTTGTTGACATGACAAACTACAAATGTTATGAATTATAAATAACCAAATTAACTATTAAATGTGATCAGGTTTTGGAGCTTGTCCACTTTTGTGTCTGGATCAGCTGCAGACTGACTTGGCAGAGGTGACTGCCATCTTGTTTTTACATGGATTAGTGTATTGTGCTCTTACTACCACTAGATGGCACAAAAAAGTGTCCACGAACGAGGACAATGGGCCCAAATTAAGCAAAATGAAGTAGAAGCCAGGAAATATTAGTTTAGTGGAGGCTTTATTGTCTTCACAATTTATTGTTTCTTATCTGTGAAATTAAAGTAAATCAAAGCTTTGTTTCCACTGAGGGAAATGGTGTCAGCTTACAGAGACAGACAGGAGGTCTGCGTCACCGTGAAGAGTTACATTTCTGGGGAAGTGCACGTCAGGCTACGGCACTGATTCGACACAGAAGTATAAATCTCACTTAAAGGGCGATTTTTGTTCTATGATTTCTAAGGTGGTTTATGGACATTTATTTGCTCCCAGAGATAATGATTATCTATAGAAAGTATAAGTCACAGTGAATCAATATACACACTTATCTTGTCTGTGTGTTCAGATTCCTGTTTGTGGTGTTTCTGGCTCCAAGCAGCAGTTGAAGTACACAGATCTTTAACCTGAGTAAAATACTGCAGTAATAATACCCAGTACAGGTAAAAGTTAGTGCTCGGCATTCAGAGCGAAAACTGCATTTCAAAAGGAAAAGCTCCAGGGTGTTTGTTGTTCCAGGTATTGTGGGAAGACATTTGTTGTTTCTTGGTTTCACTCCAGAAAAACATTTTTGTATATTTAAAGATCAGATATGACTTCCTGTGGCGCCGCCCTCAGGACAGACTTTACATACTTAGCTCCACTGAGGCTCCAAGAATAGCTAAATCATCGGGATGTTTGTTTGTGGAGTTGTAATGAGCATCTCAGTTCATTCACTGCCTTTAAGAAAAGATGGAGATTTATTTGCAGTGTAACAGTTCCCTCAGCAGCAGGGACGGAGTTGTGGGGGATATAAAGTTTCTTTATTCAGGGGAACCTTGTTTTCCACCTCGCGGATCAGTTCTTTCACCTGGAGACTCCACAAACACCGTTTCAGCAGAGAACATGAATATTTGATTCTGTTCTGTTGAACGGTGTTATTTGCTGAGTTAAGAGTCTCATTGTTTTCTCACCTTTTTATCACACTGTGTCTTTCCCTTTGTATTCGTCTGCGTTGCAAATTCCCTCGAAATAAACTGAGTAGGTATGAAAGCCAGATTTGCATTTGAACGACTCTTTGTGTTTTCTTGTGTATGTTTTTATCTTTATCTGTGCTGCAGTTTGTTTGGATGGAAAAGTCAGCAGGTGAAGAAGTGTTATAGACTGAGGTCGGCTGTCTGTCTGTCTGTCTGTCTGTCTGTCTGTCTGTCTTTCTTTCTTCTGTGAAAGCAGCAATGATCTCTGCAGGAGAAACGCTCGAGCCGCTGTTTAGTGTTCTGCAGCACTCAGGAGCATTTTGCAAAGTGTGTGTTTTCATGTCAACACTTTAAAGAGGAGAAGAGACTGTACGCAGCTGTTTTTGCCTCTCAGTGATGCCTTTACTATGAAAGGCTCAGATGTGGAGCAGCAGAGCAAAGAGCTGCTGGTTTTCAAACAAGATGATTTGATCTGACCTTTAACTCCTGAAAACTACGTTATGTGAAGCATCAAGTGTTTCAGTCACAGTCAGCTGAAACACCTCAAAGGACCATCCAGCTGTCTTTTGGCTGTTTCATAAAATTAAACACTTAAAGGACTGTCTGCCTTGACTTTGGACTTGTTGGTCTTGACTTTGGACTTGGTGGTCTTGACTTTGGACTTGTTGGTCTTGACTTTGGACTTGGTGGTCTTGACTTTGGACTTGACTCATGACTAAAGCTGGACATGCACTGTACGATTTGGTCCCCATTCTGACCTGATTAACTCATTTAAGAGTCTGCACATATTTCAGCTTCGCCAGGGCACTGTTTGCAGTGCAGTTTACGGGCGGAGCTGTCATCAGGCTCTTCCACAGTTCTAGTGAATCCACGAGTCGATTCCCGAAAATAAGTCCTTTTTTTATGCCTCCGTGCCAGTGATGGTGGCCGGAGGTATTATGTTTTCAGGTTGTACGTCTGTCCATCCATTCGTCCAATTCTTGTGAACGTGATATCTCAAAAACTTCTTTTGGGAATTTCTTCAAATTGGCACAAACGTCCAGACTAAACGATCAACTATTAGATTTTAATGGTCAAAGGTCAGCATCGCCTTGACTTTGCATCTGTCTCATTCTTGTGAGCACAAAATCTCAAGAAGACCTTGTGGGGACTTCTTCTTGACTTGGCCTCAACAATGAATTGATAAGAATTCAGTGGTCAAAGGTTAAGGTCACTTTGACCTTGCATCTGTCTCGTTCTCGTGCAAAATAAGGCCTTGAGGGAGTTTTCTCAAATTTGGTGCAAATGTCCACTTTGATTCAAGAATGGACTGATTAGAATTTTGTGTTCAAAGGTCGCTGTGACCTCACATAATATGATTTGCCTCCATACCTCAAGAATTCATAAACTTACTGACAAAATTTCACACAACTGTCTAATAGGATAAAATAATAACGTGAGGATCACTATCGTGTTATCTTATCACTGGAAACCAGCTGTTTGTGTTCAGATTAGCTGAACATGAAAAGAAATCAGATAAAAAAGAGAAAATTCTGATGGACATGTTTTATAAGACATGTACATTTGTGTCAGAGGTTCAAAAAATGTAAAAAGGGCCCATTTGCACATTGGGAAAGATAATATTTTAAATGTTTCAGCATTTTATTGCCAAAGAATTTTCTGAGAAGTTTGTTTTGAATCATTTTATTTTAAATAATAGTAGGTTGTCTTTAACCATTTAGCACTCAAATTTGGCCTCAAATTTGGCACAAACGTCCATTTGGACCCTAGAATGAACTGAATAGAATTTGGTGGTCAAAGGTCACCGTGACCTCATGTTTTTGGTCATAACTTAAGAATTCATACACTAACTGACAAAATCTCACACAAATGTCCAATAGAATAAAATAATAGAATGTGATGACATTTCATATCCAAAAGGTCAAAGGTCAACTTCACTGTGACATCATAATGTTCTGCAAAAACACTTTTTTGGCCACTGTTCAGCGTCATATCTCAGGAACAGAAGGGGAGACATTTGGTCAGATACTGAATTGGTGACTCTAATCTTGAAACTGTGCTGATTGTATAGATCTTCTGTGTGTGAAGCATCCATGTTTTCACTGACATGGATGGAGACTGTCAGAGACACTGGACTGGTGGGCGGAGTCATACAACCACAAAGGGGTATTTCTAGTTTTTCCACTGCGCCTGCACAAAGTGGCAAACAGAGCATCTGAGAGTGCCATGACGACACAATAGAACATGTGAAGGGTAAATATGGAGGCCAGGTTGGTGGAGCTGTGGTTACAACATATGTGCCTCTTGATATCCTTTGAAATACTCGCCCTCCCATCAAGACGGATATGAACGAGAGAAATGTTGGCAATGATGCTTTATTGTGAACCATTCTGGTGTAACGTTACAGACCGCTGCCAGCAAACAAGCTTGAACCTGCCTCGGAAATCTTTTTAACAATTGCCAATAGCCAGAACGGTCCACCAGGGCCACCGGGCCGTTTTATCTACACTTTCAGAGCACTCAGGTTGTGGCTTGACAGTCTGACTGTATAGTGTGAGCACATGAGCTTTGGCTTTTGGCTTCACAGACAGTTTACCTGAACGGGAGTTGGAATTTAATAACATTTCTTAAACTGGCTCAAACTGTATGTATGTAGTGGTATGTTCAGTTTTTTGACTTTAATCGGCAGTTCACAGCTGAGCCGTAAGACTCACTGTTGACATGCAGATCACTAACACATGTCCAACTCAAAGTTGTTCTGTAATAATAAAACACCGGAGTGAAGAGTGGGTGTTACACTGTACTCGTTGTCAGTGTTTCAGTCTGAATAATAAATCTAAAATGTCGGACAAGATAAATGATGTGCTGGTGGACATTTGATTGGCTGTTTGGATGATTTATGTCACTTTCCTCCTGATTGTGCTGTAGTTTCATTTTTTCCTTGTGACGTGCTGTTGGTTCTCTTTTATGGAAATCACTTCCCTAAACATGATGATAAACAGAAGATGTCAATATAAAGTAAAGAATGCATGGACGCGGGATGAATTAATGAATGTTTCAGCAGCTCTCTGTCGTGTTTTTACGACTCAGTCAGAATCTGTGTTGTGAGGAAACATCATTATTAATCTGACAGACTGACGTTACTGATAAACAACAGAACTAATGAAAAAAACTATATTAATGTAAATATATTCAGCCGTGTGAGACGCCACAGCCAGGCTGGTTTCCCCTGAATCATCCCATCACCACTAACCTCTGTAATTAGTTTGCCGTTTATCTAATTTACAAATCTAATTGAAACAGACGGATGCCTGCGAGAGAGAGATAGAGAGAGGGAGAGAGAGAGAGAGACGTGAAAACAGAAACATGTCGAGAAGGAATTACATTTACCCTGTAAGTGATGTGTAATTGAAATGCCAGCAGCCATGATGAAGCTGTCTGTCGAGCCTCCTCACCTCAGTCAGTTTCTTCATCATCGTCATCATCATCAGCAGCAGCAGCAACATTCAGGTCGCCACATGGCCGAACACGCTGCTCACTTTCCACTCACTCTCAGAAGTGATGTTCATTCATGAAGCGTCTGACGGAGAGACTCGTGAGGGTTTTGTTTTTGTGAGAAGCTGTTAAATAACTTGTGTTTTGTGCAAATGAAGCAGCTGTGTGAGAATTTCTGAAAAGAAAATGTTGTCATCACAACAGGCTGTTTCAGAGGAAACCAAATCCCCAGAATACAGGCCCCAGTTCCATGAACTGTGCAGGAAATACTCCGAGGATGAGCCTCAGTTTCTCTTGTATCCTCACGCTGACACTGACTCGTTTCCCTCACTCATGACTTTTATGTATTAAGGTTACCCATCCATCTGTCCTGTTCTTGTGGGGCACAATATCTCAAGACTCCCTCCAGTGAATTTCTGTAAATTTGGCACAAATGTCCACTTGGACTCAAGATGAACTGATTAGATTTTGGTTGCCAAAGGTCAAGGTCAGTATCTCAAGAGACTTTCCTCGAAGTTAGACTGGCCTTTTTAAAGAGTAGGCACCGTTTTTGTTTTACCAGCCCTAAAATGACCATCACCACAACCACCAGACTCCACGCTCGTAATAGCCACGGCCAGAGGCATTATGTTTCCAGGTTGTCCATATGTCCGTCCTGTTCTCAAGAACACCTCGAGGGATATTTTTCAAATTTGGCACAAACATTCACTTGGACTCAACAATGAACAGTTTTGATTTTGGTTGCCAAAGGTCAAGGTCAGTGTGACCTTGCATCTGTCTCATTCTTGTGAACATGGTATATCAACAACACCTTGAGGGTTTTTCCACAAATTTAGGACAAATGTCCACTTGGAATCAAGAATGAGCTGATTAGAGTTTGGTGGTTGAAGGTCAAAGGTCACTGTGACTTCACAAAACATGTTTTTGGCCATTACGCAAGAATCAACACGCCAATTATGACAAAATTTCACACAAATGTTTAACAGGATGAAATGATGACATTTTATATCCAAAAGGTCAAAGGTCAACCTCACTGTGACATCATAATTTTCCGCAAAAACAGTTTCTGGTCATTGTTGAACTTCATATCTCAGTAACAGGAGGGAGGACATTTGGACAGATACTGAATTGATATGTGGGTGAAACATCCATGTTTTCAAAGACATGGATGTAAACTGTAGGTGCTACTTTACTGAGCAGGCGGAGTCATACAGCTACGAAGGTTTCAGCCCAGTCTCACTCCAAAGTTGAAATCTGGCCCTTGGTCAGTGACTTCTGGTGTCAGACACTGACGGAAAAAGCCGTCCATACATGTCAGCACAATACATTTAATTTAGATTTTAGTATGTGAGATTTATTGTTTTGTTTTTGTTTCTTACCCTGGTATTGAAGTGGGGATCAGGAATCGAGGAATTTCACTGGTACTGGAAGTTAAGTTTCTGGTATGGTGACGTCCCTAAATCTAATTAATTAAGCTGCCCTGAACACCTGCTAGTTAGTGAACATCTCTGTTCCCCAGCACAAGGAAGCTTCTTCCACAGAGAAACTTCTCTGAGTCCGACTGTGAGACACTGAACTTCTTGTATGTTCAAAATGCTGCATTCAGGCACCGTTTGAATTTCCAGATCAAACATGTGTATTCTTTAAATATTGAGGAGCCTCATCATCTGCAGGGAGCAGCGATCATCTGCAGCACGGCCGTACATCTCCTCTCTGCCTCGGCTGTTTGACATCCTCGCCGTTCGAGGCTCATTTATTACCACTGTACAGACGTGTAATCAGTCTTTACTGCCGGAGCAAATGTCTCCCCTCGGACAGATCCCCCGCCGCCCGCCTGCTATTAAAATTAAATTGGATTTCATTTCTAAGCTCCTATTAATTCAGAGAAGTCTTGTCTGTTGATGGAGGGTCCAGTCCGGCAGTTAGTTTCCTTCTCCTCTCCTTCGCTTCCCTCAGTGCTTTCCAGCCGGCGGCGTGATCGCAGAGCGCCGCGGCTCTAATAACGCTAATTACTCAGAGAAAATTTTTAGAAGGACTTTACAGAATTTTCAAATAAAAGATGACGTTGTCTTCTCCACTCTGTTATTTAATCACAGCTAATGAGATGGAGCCAAATGTATTTTTTTATGTTAACGGTTTATAGGAAACGTGTCTCATTTCACATTCCCATAATCCTTTGTGAGTTGCTCTCTGCCCGGCGGCAAGGACGAACTCTGAAACCTTTGGTTTTAAAAAGAAAAGGAAACACAAAGAGGCGGAAAGATCTCAGACAGAAATTAGTAAAGTTTGTTGACAGGCCTCGTTGTTCCTTCTGCTTTACAATCTCAGTGTTTGATGTTTTCTGTCGTATTTGAGGACGAGCCCAAAGATGAAGATTAATCAGTCTGTCGATCACTTTAATCTCAACAACTACTGTTCAGATTGTCAGATTGATATGATCAGCTCTGATCACAGCGATTGATCAATTATCCAGCCCACGACTCAAAACTCCACAAACTGCTGCTGAGGAAAAAAGAACGTATGAGTTTCGTGTTGCGTTCATGGACACACAAAAACTGAATTTAGAGAGGATACACACACAAAGGAAAAAAATAATGGAACGTTTGTCTCCCCTGAAGATCTTCATCAGCAAATGGAGTTGCCCAGTAAACACTGACTTAGAGATTCAAATTTATTTTTTATTCTGAGCACTTTAAAGAGACATCATTTTCCTCTTACCTGTAGAGCTACTTATCAGTCTGGATTGTTTTGGTATGAGTTGTCAAATCTTGAAGACATCAGCCGTAGAGATGTCTGCCTCCTCTCCAGTATAATGAAACTAGATGGCACTCAGCTTGTGGTGCTCAAACCGCCAAAATAAAACATTTGAAAGACTCAACAGTGATGTCTCTTTCCAGAAATCATGACCCAGTTACTCATGATAATCACAGACCTTGTTGTGAGCATCATCAGCATCATGTTGTGAACATCTGGTGCTGTCATGAGCATGAGCCTCTTGTCCATGAGTAGATGCACGCTTCCTTCTGTGCGGTGATACAGTTGGTGGGTATTTTTTTGGCGCTTTGAGCACCACAAGCCGAGTGCAATCCAGTTCCATTATAGTGGAGAGCGGCTGATACCTCAAACACTCTGCAACTCACACCAAAACCATCTGGATCCCTTTAAGAGCTTCTTATTCATGTTCAGGCTTTAAAGTTGACTTTAAAATTTCATTCTCGACTCTCACCGATCAATCGCCTCTCTGTCTCTGTTTCAGGATTGGAGAAAGTCGGCCGTGACTCCACCTACGAGCAGGAGGGGAAGGTTCAGTTTGTGATGGACGCCGTGTATGCCATGGCCCACGCTCTGCACCACATGCACCGCGAGCTCTGCGCCGGATACCCCGGCCTCTGCCCGCGCATGGCCAACATCGACGGCAAGGAGCTGCTGGCCCACATCCGTGCTGTTAGCTTCAACGGTAAGAGCTGCTTCAGCAACATCATCCGCCCTCACATGTGAAGTGTTTTCCAACTCATTAACATTCATTTTAACGCAACTGTTTGACCAGAGCTCGTAGTTAAAGAGTTAAAAATGAACGTGATGGACTGCTTACCCCCAAAATTTCATGTTTGGGATAAAACTTTAATACCAAAGGTGCTGCTTTTGAGTGTTACAGGAAATAAACGGTTCCTGTTTATGTCGTTATTATCTGCGTTTTAAACCCCAGAAATCGTCCAGTCAGGCCAGTATAAAACCTCTATAGAGATGTAAAAAAAAAAAAAAGAACCACTGAACTGCATGTAGATCTACTCAGCGGCCAACAGATCAGACTGCGTTTGTACCAGACAGTTTCAAGTGTGATCAACACCTTCTGAAAAACAAAACTCTGCTGTCAGGAGAGTCTCCCCTGAAAAGATAAAGGTAAAAAAACATAAAGAAGCTGTTTAAAGCCCCCACCACATAAACATCTGATGGGTCACCTAAACAAATTAGAATCAGGGTCCAAGTAAAACATTTACATGTCGATACAGCTCTAATAGCAAATCTGTATGACTTGTGATGAAACCAGTTGGTTGGCTGTGAGTTTGATTAATCACCGCCTCCACAGTCAACACCTCTGTGTCGTTTTCTGTTAAAGTACAAACAAGTTCTCTGAAAGAAAAGTGTCTCCACACTCTTCTGTATTGGTGCAGGAAGTATTCAGATCCTTTACTTCAGTAAAAGTCCTAATACCACACTGTAAACACACTCTGTTACAAGTAAAAGTCCTGCGTTGAAAAATGTTACTTAAGTAAAAGTAGAAAGTATTAGAAAGAAAATGTACTTAGTATTACAAGTAGAACACTGTCCCCTGTGACTGTTCAACCGTTATACACTGCTCAAAAAAAAAGGGAATGCTTAAATCACACATCAGATCTTGATAGACGAATGAAGTCGAAAAATCTTTACTGATGTTCAATGTATAATTTGCTGAGAATAAAATGACGTTAACAGCAGTCAGTGGAAACCAAAATCATCAACCCACTGAGGGCGTGTGAGTGTGTACGGCCCCCTCCTGCCTGTATGACCTCCTGACAATGTCTGGGCTCCTGATGAGTCGGTGGATGTTGTCCTGGGGGATCTCCTCCCAGACCTGGATCAGGGCAGCAGTGAGCTCCTGGACAGTCTGTGGCGGTACTTGGCAGCATCAGATGCACCGATACATAACGTCCCATAGGTGCTCAATTGGATTTAGGTCAGAGGAACAAGAGGGCCAGCCAATGGCATCAATGCATTCATCATCCAGGAACTGCCTACACACTCCGGACACATGAGGCCGGGTCCTGCACCAGGAGGAACCCAGGGCCCACTGCACCAGGAGGAACCCAGGACACGCTGCACCAGGAGGAACCCAGGGCCCACTGCACCAGGAGGAACCCAGGGCCCACTGCACCAGGAGGAACCCAGGGCCCTCTGCACCAGGAGGAACCCAGGGCCC
>NC_065525.1:44227899-44252618 GCF_006386435.1 Epinephelus moara | reverse complement strand
GATTTCATCCTGGTACCTAACAGCAGTCAGGGTACTGTTGGCTCTGACATGGAGGTCTGTGCGACCCTCCAAGGATCTGCCTCCCCAGACCATCACTGACCCACCACCAAACCCGTCATGCTGGATGATGTCACAGGCAGCAGAACGTTCACCACGGCATCTCCAGATTCTTTCAGGCCTGTCACATGTGCTCAGTGTGAACCTGCTCTCATCTGTGAAGAGAACGGGGCGCCAGTGGTGGACCTGCCAGTTCTGGTGTTCTCTGGTGAATGATGGAGCTGCACGGTGCTGGGCTGTGAGCACAGGTCCCACTAGAGGACGTGGGGCCCTCATGCCACCCTCATGGAGTCTGTTTCTGACAGTGTGGTCAGAAACATGCACACCAGTAGCCTGCTGGAGGTCATATTGTAGGGCTCTGGCAGTGCTCCTCCTGTTCCTCCTCACACAAAGGAGCAGATACCGGTCCAGTACTTGAGTAACCGGATGCTCTTCTGATAGATATTTGTGCTTGATTTTCTTCACATCTTCATGCACATCTGGTCATGTGAGCTGAATACAAATTCCAACATCACTGACATTTTAATTGAGGAGGCGACTGACTGGAGTCATGAAGTTTCTGAGGTGTGATATGAACAGTGACGCTGAAGCACAAGGCGGAAAATGCAGGAAAAAGTCGAGCATGTCAGACGAAGACGTGAGAGAAGACATGAAGGATGATTCAAAAAGGAAAAGAAGATGACACAAAATGTGATTAGGCCTCCCGAAACTCTTCAGCGTCTTTGTTTTTGTTCTCCAGCTGTTGCTTTCCCTCCATCTCATCATCGCTCCCTCATTAACCCTTCGTTTATTTCTTCTCTTCATTCCATCTTCCTCCTCATCATCCTCTCTTACGGCAGTCCAGGTTCCGTCGACCTCCCGGCGGGCGAAGGCCTTTGTCAGCAGGAAGTGTGAGTGCTGACTCCGTCATCAGGGAATCCTCTTGCTCGTTATTAAACACCAAATATGGTCGCAGGGTTTTTATTTCCTCCTGTTTTCTTTCCCCCAGTTTCATTATTCGGAGCTCAGTGGGAGCTGCTGCAGTCTGATGATCCGTCTGCTTTCACATAACTTTAATAATCACAAAACATCAGCTGAGTATTAAACCTCACACTCCTCCTGATATGTGCTGAGACGTTAATTTCACAGATCCACTGTCACATGTCACAGAGAGCGAAAGAAGTATGTGTCTTTCTGTGGAGGTTTCTGTATGTGTGAGGGAGGAACTGTGGACGGGCTGCTGGTGATTTTTAATTTATTATGATGTCTTGTTTGGGTGGTTTTGTCTGTTACTCCTGTCAGTTGTTGTATGTATGTTTTCCTCCTGTTGGCTAATGCTATTACGGCACTTCAGACTGACGCAGCTACTGTACTGTTGAGTTGACTACTTGAAGGAAGTTTTTGAATAGACCAAAACAGATTGCAACAGGAAAAAAATCTCACATTTAAATGCAAATTGTGCCCAGTGAGAAAACAAGTTTGAACATCAGCCACATCAGCAACCGATTTGAAATGACAAATTGAGTTGAGGCGCCCGACCACTCTGAGATATCTGCAAATTAATGATCGCAAGATTTTTGTTTTATTTTTTAAAAAAAGGGAAGAAATAAACGTGAACTACTTCATTTTATTCTGTGTGGAGTGATTTTGAGCTGGCGCTTGTCAAGTGTGAATGTGCACAACACTGCACATAACTATCTCACAGTCACAGAAAAAGTACTCGTACTTACTTCGCTGAGCACCCCAGACGTCCCTCTCCCCAGCAATGCCAGCTTTTCTATCAAAGTAATATGAGTAATGTGGAAAGACAAAGATACTAACAGAAGATACTCAACTACAAGCTGCACCAATGGAACAAAATGGTATACACTTTCTTTCCTAAGTGGGTGTGGATGTCTCTCTGCCGCTTCCCCCCACCTCCTTTGGAAGTGTAGTAAATGTTGTTTAGGCACAAAAATCACTTGGTAATGGTTAGGAGATGATTTTTTTTTTTGGCTTAAATTACCTGCTTTTGGTGGACAGTCCCATCTGGAAACACAGAGATGCCTTGGTTAAAAACAGTAACTTTTTGTGGCACTATCTCGACAGGAAACACAGCAGTGTCGCAGTAAGAAATAGCCTCTTTTCATGGCACTATTTCAGCCAGAAATCACTGAAAAAAACACCCGTGTTTGTTGGCTGAAAAGCTGCCGGAAACACAGAAATGAGTTGATAAAAAAACAACAGGTAAAAACAACCGGTTTAAAAGACAGCAGTACTGTTTGGTCCGACAGCCCATTAGTCCGACGTCCCGTTGTTCCAGTATGTGATTATACTAGGCTATACTGTATTTGTGTACCATAGAGGATCAGCAAACACAACAAAAGTAGGCTACTGGTCGAGATACAAGTGTCATAGAGAGGAGAGAATGAAACACCATAACCTCCTGTTATTAACTCTGGGGTCCGGGTTGTGTGGGGAGCTCTCCGCGGTGCTGAACGGCTCCCGGCGGGCGTATTTCTGCCTTGATGGTGCGCCGCGACCGGCTCTGGGTCAGCTGGGAAAGGCTTGAGGCGAAGCAGGCTCACGGCTTATGTGTTTGCCACTTTCTTTTTCATTTTAACCCACACCATGATCTTTTCCTGACCCTAACCAAGTGGTTTTTGTGCCTAAACCTAACCAGACCTTAACCACAGGGCATCATGATGATTTCGGAACAACGGGACTTCGGAACAATGGGTTTAATATGGTTGGAACAATGGGCTGTCGGACCAGTGGACAGACCCCAGCTGGTGTACTTGTTGTCGGCCGATCTGGATTTCCCAGACACTGTGTCGGCGTCAGCGGTCTGGATTTTCCTGGAAGTGATGGTGGTGTTCATGATACCCATGGCCTTGGAAGAGATGCTGGCGTCAGGGTGGAGCTGCTTCAGCACCTTGTAGATGTAGATGGCGTCGCTCTTCTTCTTGGTTCTCCTCTTTTTCTTGCTGGTCTCACTGACACTCTTAGAGACCTCTTTCTTTGAGCCCTTCGTGTGCGCTTTGACGTTGGTTTCAGGCATCGTTATAGCTGGATGTTTTTCCAAAGTCTCTGTTTGAGACCAGCAAGCAACCGGTGCTGCTTGTTGGTCTGCAGCTTGGCAGGCATCTATGATGCTTATGAAATGTACAAATGTGGAAAATCTGTGGTTTGCAAAAACATACAGTACCATCATTTTCTTGTGGTGATTAGGGTTTAGCGAGCAGTGGATGTGAACCAGCTCAGTGAGACATGATGCCACTCGTGGTGTTGACAGGAAGTTAGAAGACCAAACAGCATGGATAGAGACCTTTCTGTTGTTGCTCAAACACTTAGGTCCATTAACAGTGTTTAGTCGTACCCTCCTGTCCCCAGTGTTACACCCTTGTGTGTCCGATTTCTTACGAGCTTACATAAAAAGCATAATTTTTGAATTTTCTCTTCACCTGCTGCGTGTGTCGTGTCTCTGTTCAAATATGTGAGCTGAACCTTCTTTCTCTGGTGGATTCAAGGGTGTTGGTAGGTTTCACAAAACCTTTGATAAAGCTCATTCTCCTTCTCTGGCTCCTGAACGATGGTATTTATCACCAAGGCTGTCATTTCTTTTCACGACTCGTTGAGGAGAATTTCACTTATTTAAACACACACGTTCCAGACAGGTCTACAGTTTCTTCACTCCTGCTGAAGGCCGAAGCTGAATGTGACTTTTTCTTTTCTTTCTCAAGGTGAGCGTGTTCTTTCATGCACCCAGGGACCATTTAATTACACAACACAATCACATCATATAACCTACAACAACCTGACAAATCTCCCAGTGAAAATAAAGTCAGTGAATAATTCATAACCAATGATGACAAGAGACATGAAGAGAAATATATATTTTTTTAAATAAAGGGAAATAATCCCCAGTCAAAGGGAGCATGATGAAGTCTCATTTAACTAACAGTCTGCTGGGATTTTAACCAGAACAATCATTTTAAATTGTTCTCCACTTTCTTTTAATTTGTTTTGGTTTCTTTGGAAAACTGTTTTCCTGTGACGATGATTCCAGCTGTGTGAGTTCAGATAGGAAAACAGGGTAAGAGGAGTTCATGAAATATTAAACTCATTTTGTTTAATTTCAGAAAAAGACTGATAATTACTGTTGATATTTCTCTTGCCTTTTAAATTCAGTATGATATACATTTTCAAAGCAGAACAGAGAGGCCCGATCACATTTCTTATTTTTCCTACTACCCCTCATCTCCGAGGGCCTCTTTGCCCCTCCAAACAGAGTTACAAAGGGCAGTGGTAGAAATCTTCCCCTATGAAATGGGACATCCCTCCGAGATGCGTCATCAGTATGCCAGTGTTTATGTAAACAGACACGACAAGTGTTTCTGGATATTACCAAAATGCCGTCTTTTGCAGTGGTGATTTCTTTTGTGTGGGCTACAGGCAGTCTTTTACACTTATGAGTCATTCACAACTTAAAATTCATGCTTTCAGTCAGCTCAGACGAGTCATAAAAAAGAACACCGCTTTATTACCAGGTCACAAGCAGTGCTCTGTAGGCTATCATTAGCAACCTGTGCTGCTACCCTGCCAGTGTGCAGTGATACTAGACAATAAGTTCCCACACCGACCTCGTCACATGTCCACGTTTGGTCATGGACTTTCCACGTCCACATATGACGTCCAAGGTACCCTGGGTGTGTTGGTTGTTGACGTTCTGGGACACCGTGTCGACTTCAGCCTGTTACATGATTGTCTGTTTTCAAAATACACTTCTGTTTTCACAGGAAATGTACAGTTTGCATACAGTCTCTTTCAAAATAAAAGCACTACGTCGGTACAACACCATGAATTACTGTTTTTTTCCTTCAACAACAAACTTAAACTCTGACTTCCGTTCACTTAATTTTCATTGCAGTCCCGCTATGTTTCCCCCTGATGCCGCTGGGCACCAGTACAATAACAATGACCAACCGTTTATCATGCGGATGTGAAAGAATGGCTTTTTTCGTTGGTGTCTGATGCCAGAAGTCACTGCTCAATTGATGGTTGTCAACAACTTTGAGTGAGACTGGGTTGTACAAGTGCAGAAACTTCACTGCTGGACTTAAGTTAAATTTCAAGCGCCATGTGCCATCCAACTGGGAAAATGCAACATATGAATATGTCAGAAAAAAAAATCAGCAGTAACAATGTAACGTTAGCTAGCTAGCTAATTAGCTACTGAGACATCATCACACCATCGGCAACTTCTTTTGTTATGTTTGTGACAAAGAAAAGCACTTTAATACATTGAAGAGACATTTAACTAATATAATGTGATGGTTACTGTAATTTCAAATCATTATTAATAAAGAAAATACATTTGGTTTTCTTTAGCCACTTGTGCAGCCATCTTGCTAATGATTTCTTATAACACATGGTTTGAAGTGTGCCTCTGAAAAACATCCGTTTGGAGGGCCATGTAGCCCAAACACTTCACCCAGACCCTCTATCTGACAAGATACTAGATGAAATGAAGGAGTAAGGGGTGTATTGGGATTGAGCTTTAATTTAATAGTTGATCCGTATTTTGTCTCATTTTCTCCAAAATAAATGGACCGGATGATTTAAATATGTGAAAACACTAAATAAAACAGTTTCACATTACAAATCAGTGTTTCTCCAACACTGTTTGGCACATCGCAGACAGCCCGTTTAACGAGCACCTGCTAATGTGTGCTCACCTTTTTTCTGTGAAAACTTAAGATCCAGACAATCAGGAGGTTTTTACCAGGAACTGAAGTTTTGCCGGCAAGCTGCGAGCGTTTAGACACACAGAGCCAGATTGGTGAGTTGATCCGAGGTGCCCAATTTTCCGCCTCGTAACGATCGATGAAAATGGATGGATGTCCATATGTCCATACGTCACACATAAGTACATACATACTATATATATATATGTATGTCCTATTCTTGTGAACTCATTATCTCAAGAACGCCTTAAGGGAATTCCTTCAAATTTGGCACAAATGTGCAGTTGGACTCAACAATGAACTGATTAAAATTTGGTGGTCACTGTGACCTCACAAATCAGTTTTTGATCATAACTCAAGAGTTTATACGCTGATTATGACAAAACTTCACACAAACATCTAACAGGATAAAATGATGAAGTGATGTAATTTTATGTCCCAAAGGTCAACTTCACTGTGACATCATAATGTTCTGCATTTTCTGGCCATTATTCAGCATCATATTTCAGGAACAGAAGGGGAGACATTTGGTCAGATACTGAATTGGTGACTCTAATCTTGGGTGTCCACCTTAAAACTGTGCTGAATGTATAGACCTTCTGTTCTGCCGGGGGGGCATCCATATTTGAAGCATTGTTAACTGTCATGGCTACATGTGAGTCTAGACAGACATGGATGGGAATTTTAACTGCAACTTGACTGGTTGCGATAATTCCCGTTTTATATAATTGTAAATTTAAATTTTGGGGGTTTCTGACTGTTGTCTGGACAAATCAAGACATTTGCAGATTGTCCCTGTGTCTGAACACGTCTTCACACTGTCAGCTTTGGTGATACTTCTGATGTCAGATAGAATCCTCTCCGGTTGCTTCACTCCACTGCGATCCTCCTGTAAATTACAATACTTCAGACAGGAGATCTTCCCTTATATCCCCATACGTCTCCTCCTCTCCTCCCCTCTTCCTCCTCCCTCCCTCCCTCCCAGCCTCCTACCTGCGGCCGGGGGATTCAATTTGAATAATTTTTCTATCTACCTGCTCAGCACAGAGAGAAACAGGACACAAATAAAACAGAGGGAGGAGGAGATTGAGCAGATTCTGGGGCTGATGTGTTGAGCTCTCAGGGATTCATCTCTCTGTGCCGGGCCTGATGGATGTGAGGAGCTGCTGGATGTTATTTCTGCAGGAGGAGGAGAGACATTAAACATTGAATCAGCGGTGAGTTTCACCCGCAGGGCTGAAACAGTAAATCTGTGCACAGTTAAAGTCGGGTTTGAGGGGCTGCACGTCCTGGTTTTTAAACATTTAACAGTTAGTCCGTTCAGTGAATTAAAGCGAACAGGGGCAGGAACGGGAAACATGTCACAGACAGGAAGATTAGTCAGTCATCTTTCAGATTAAATGACCTGATCGGCACAGATCGTGAGTGTCAATGTGTCACCGACACAGTGTCTGGGATGCCTTATGACGTCTCAACAGAAAGAAAGGCCTTCACACACTGAGTCACTTTTCAATCATGGGTCAATCATGTTTGCTCACTGAGTCCGAAACTTCTGTCCGTCATAAAAAAATTCTGAACAGGTTTGATTTTCTGCATTTTTCACATCCGTCAGAGCCTTTAGAGACGTTTGACCAATAATCAGTTAAGAAAATGTGGCAGTGGGACACGGCGGCAACAAGACAGAGGAACGGGGCGCACAGAACGACTCTTGTTATGTTTTCAGGTTGTCTCATTCCTGTGAGCGTGATATCTCAAGAACGTCCTGAGGGACTGTCTTCAAATTAGACACAAACGTCTACTTGGACTCAGCAATGAACTGATAAGTTCATATGTGACATCATAATCCATCCATCCATCAGTTTTCAACCGCTTGTCCGAAGCCAGGTCAAACATGTTCTGATGTGTTCTGACAGTTGGACGTGCCCAGAGCACCTCTACCAGGAGGCGCCCAGGAGGATCCTGATCAGATGCCTGAACCACCTCAACTGACCCCTTTCAATGCGAAGGAGCAGCGGCTCTACTCCGAGCTCCCTCCGGATGTCAGAGCTCCTCCCCCTATCTCTAAGGCTGAGCCCAGACACCCTACAGAGGAAACTCTTTTCAGCTGCTTGTATCTGCGATCTCATTCTTTCAGTCACCCAGAGCTCATGACCATAGGTGAGGGTTGGGACGTAGATGGACCAGGAAATCGAACGCTTTCCATCATACATCATAATGTTCTGCATAAAACACTTTTCTGGCCATATTGGTGACTCTAATCTTGAAACTGTGCTGATTGTATAGATCATCAGTGTGTGAAGCATCCATGTTTTCACTGACATGGATGGAAACTGTCAGAGAAACTTGACTGGTGTGTGGAGGTGTACAACGGCGGGGGCGGTAATTCGAGGTTCCTGTCTTATAAACCTGCTTCTGTCCTTGTTATGGTCATCGGATTTCAGAAAACTACCACTGTCGCCTCAAAACGGAAAAACAAAATACTAACAAACAAAAGAGAATTTTAAAAACGAACACAAAAACCTGCATTTTTCCTTTCTTGTGTACCGATGAAGGTTTCACTTGTTGGATCATCTGTAATTTAAAACAGAGTTGTTTGTCATCTGTAAAAATTCCACATTTGTGCTGAAACATCACGTCATCATTCATCATTTCTGCTATAAACATTCGTGATACTGTCAGTTTCTCTGAGGGAGTACTACTCCTCAGTACCTAAAGAGAACTCAACTGGACTCTGGGCACCAAAGATCAGCTTCAGTTTTTCATTTTATGGACTCAGTGCTGAGCTGAGGATGATGATTAATTAATCTGCAGCCTCAGAGAACGTCTCCTCAGAGGAGCTCCAGGTTGCAGCTTTTGCAGCAGCACACATGCATCATGACCGAGTCCTGGCTCAGCAGCATGTGGCTCATGTGTGGTTTGTGCCTGATTGAGCTCATTAAGGCCTCCACACACACACACACACACGCACACACACACACACACACACACACACACACACACACACACACACACACACACACACACACACGCTCATGCTACGCTGCTTTTGGGGCTTTCCTGCATGAATCTGTGAACAGCATGCTCGGTTGAACCTTTACATACATCAAACGTTGAAATAAATCAAACTCGAGCTGCTCCTCTGTTTTTTTTATGCTTCACTTCTCTGAACACGGGGCAGCGGAGGTTACCCATAATTCCATGTATGAAATGCAGCAAATCCAGGACGAAGCGAGGGCTCTGTGGCGACGGCGGCCGGGGGGCTAATCGCTAACTCACCCGTGTTCTCCTCGCCCGTGTGCTTATTTTTAGAGGAGCGTCGAGAGGCTAATCGAGACGCTTGTGCTAATGTTAGTGCTCGCTGTGCTAAAGCCGTCCTATTGTAATGTCCTGTTTGAACACGATCAGCAGAGCAGGGAGGGAGGGTGGGGGGGACATCAGGGAGATTCCCCCATGATTCATTTGGACAGCGGATGCTTACTAAGAGGCGATAAAAGCTTGTTGTTGCCGCTTTTAAAAGGGATGCAGCGTGACTGACCCTGTGGAGCTGCAGGAGAGAGGAGAGACCCTTTACAGTGAGAGGGGAGGGGGGAGGAGGGGGAGGAGATACTGTAGGTGAGTGAAGTGATGAATATGTGAGGAGCTCATCTCCCGCTGTGACTTCACTTCAAATACGCAGCTTTTTATAAACTGCTGAGCAAAGCAGGAAGAGGAAACAACCAGAGAGAGTTCAGCTGTTTGTTCCTGCACTGTATGTGCCTCAGGATTAAAGGAGCAGTTCAACATTTTTGGGAAATTGGAGCTCCTTCTCCTTTGCTTTTTTTCTAAATGAAACAACTTGACTTTTAAGGGTATTTTCTGGGGGGGTTACAAGATCACATAGTGATAACAGATTTATCCTGGTGTCTGGATCCCCTCTGTTCAGTATACTTGTTTCTGTCTGCACAGCAGCCTAAATATAAAGGTTGTGAGGTAGATGTTGGTGGGTGCATATGGCTAAGTTGAAAGCAGCTTAAATGAAAAAGGTAGCTGCAGAGATGGATTATGTCCTCAAACAGCCGTGTCAATTTAAAGGACAGTTTTCACTGTGAAATCGGCATGCGTCTACAGCGTTCCACTGCTGTCACTGAATGAGTTCCCTCTGAGCCGTAAAGCTCTAAAAGAGTCTGAGAAGTTCAAAGAACATTCAGGACGCCCAGGCCTAACAATGCCACTGATTCCACACCACTGAAGTTGGGTCCCTTTTTGGAACTTAACTCTTCCGCCGTGAGCCGGTAATAATTTGGCTTTCAGCCATGCTTGTTGTTGCTGTCCATAACAGCATAACGTCAACATGTCCACAAGTAGAAATACTGCCAATGTTACAATCTGAATTTTTCATATGACATTTAATATTATGGCAGTATTATCTGATAGACTGGAAATCCAGACCCAAATCTAGAAAGATTTAGGGTCTGGCCATGAGTAATGCAAATGGCCCAACTCGAGGGGCGGCACCAAGCATGCATTTGTAAATATCACTGCACGCAATTGGATAACACCACGACCAATCAAAACAATACACGGGGTGACGTATCCAGAGCTTAACTACCAGTGCAGCTAACTGGTAGATTAGACTCTTGCCGTATTCGGTCGGCAAAACGGCAAAAACGTCCTTCTTGCAAAGGAAAGACTCAAGCGCCGTCTTCTGTTCCTCTTTTAGAGAAAAAGCCAAGTCTAACTCGTTCATTGTAGCGGACAAAGCCGTTTCAAACAACTGGTGTTCATCCGTAGCCATCATGCAATGTTTACTGACTGATTCCGGACTTCGTCGTCGCAGCACTGTCATAATATTTAGCTCGCCTCTGGCCCGCCTATATCAGATACACCGATGTGATTGGTGCAGCTCGGCTACAAGGGCATGGGTAATGAGCATCATTACTGATTGCCAGAGTGACTCGCTGAGCAAATTCAAATTGTGCTCTCGCGAGAACTCTGGATTTCCAGGGTAATAATCTGAGGGTGGATGCTACACTTCCATGATGCTGCCGTCCCAATATCAGCAGTAACTGCTGTATGAGTGCAAAGCCATGGCAATGAGCCAGTGGGATAAACACATGCACTCATATGCATGCACCTGACTGGCTTTCCACAACAAACCACAGAGAAGCTCAGGCTAGATTACACACAGATAGAGAGAGCGTGACTTCAGTCTCTGCACAGGACGCCATTACTCCAATATATCTTTCCATAGCAAAGAGTTGTTTGCTGCCATATTCATGCTCTGAATGTTGCATACAAAAACTCTAAGACAGTTTAAAGTAGCTCAATTTTTGGGTGAGAAATATGCCAACCTAGACTTGGATGGAAGGCAGAACAGATTTTCTTTAATTGAACCAGCTTAATATGAATGTTCTCTCAACAACTTTTTAATATACGTAAATGCAAATAATAACATGAAGTTGTGCGTGTTCACCACATTCTCACTCCGACCTCGTCACATATAGATGTTTGGTCATGGACTTTCCACGTCCACATACGACGTCCAAGGTACCCTGGGTGTGTTGGTTGTTGATGTTCTGGGACACCATGTCAAGTTCTGCCTGTTACATGCATTGTTTGTTTTTAAAATACACACAACAAACAACATGGTTAGGTTTAGGAGAAAGAACAGGGTTCGGCTTTAGAACCTTACGGGATGCGAACACTACTCTTTCAGGTAAAAGTCAGTGTTTGTTGGACCCATACACCTTCCCCTCTGCCCGCCCCAGTTGGACTTTTGCCACTTTAACTTTTGTCCTTGACCCGCCGTGTTTCCCCCGACACCGCCGGGCGCCATTAAACTATAACCCCAACCGGTCGTGTGTCATGGTGACGTAAAAGGACGCCTTTTTTGTTAGTGTCTGATGCCGCAAGTCACAGCCCAAGCGCAGGATTTTGACGACTTTGGAGTGAGACTGGGCTGTCATATTCATTTTAGCGCACAATAACATGTAGTTTCTTCAAGCATCTTTGTGAGTTTGTTTTAAAACCACAAGCGTCCTCCAGGTTACCTTCAGTGTGTACAGCTTTCAGTTCTTCGTGCTGTTTTGAAGAGTTTCATCCATCAGTCTTTAATTGACACAAAATCACCATCAGCAGCCTCCTTCAGTGATCGAACATTACTAAAATTCTGACATGGCAACAATCTCAAGAGCAGATGTCAGTGTTTCTTCAGATTAGTCGAGATTGAGTGAAAAAAAAAATTCATGTGTGATCACATTTCAAAGGCACGATGGGCGATAACGTTGAGGTAATCAGGTGTAAAATCAAAAGTGATCAAAACTCTGTGATTGAAATCAACAGAACAACTAAACGGCCAAATGAGGAGTGAAGGAACCTGAATAAGCTGCAGCGAGAGCGAGCATGCAGAGGTAAGAGCAGAGAGTGTATGTGGAGGTATTATCACACAGACGAATGGACGAGCTGCCAGGCTGCAGCTCTGACCGCCCACGCCGACCGCCAAGGTCTCCAGGAAACAATCGATACAAGAGGCCTGGTTCAATAAAACTCTGAGGGCTCACTCCGCTGTGTTTCACAGCAACACACACTTCCTGTCAGCGTGGTGAAGAAGAGCTGCTGCTGCTGTCGGATCCATTCAGGTCAAACAGGTGGATTAATGGAGCATCGGGTCTCTTTCTGCTCTGATTTGATGACAAACTGCAGCTGTGACATCACCGGCGGCAGCAAAATATCGACAGTCTGGAAATAAAGTTCACAGCCAGTCAGAACTTCAATCAACTCCTTGAATGAGTATTTATGGTTAAAATCCCAGGGGAGAGTTTCAGTGGAAACAGAGATGTGTCAGTAAGAGAGGAAGTCATAAACTGTAACTCTTGGTGTTCCTCTAACAGACCTACCAGCTGTCTCTAAGAGTGTCGATGTGCGTCCATCAGACTGACGCTACAGAGAAAGATATCTCGACAACTACAGGACTGATTCCCATGCGATCTATTATGGATATTTGTTGCTCTCAGATGACGAATCCAACCAGTTTTCAAGACCTTCTGACTAAAGGTCTTCATGTCCACTTGGCACCCACTAATCAAGACTTGACCTGAGACCCAAGCTATAGATAGGACTTGATCCCTTGATCCAAACCCATGGAAAACCTACCCAAACTCAAGGTGCATAAATTACCTTAAAACCTCAATTAAAAGCTAAATCCCATTTAAACACAGAGTCCCTCATACTAGCTGAGTGTGGCAACAAAGTTTGACAAATAAGTCACTCTTAATTAGTTGCAAGGTCTGGTTGCTGAAGCACTTCATTTGTGTCTAAGTTCTTTGGATATAAAACCTCTTACAGCCGAATGAGTTGACTATCTGCTCAGCTTACGTTAGTTAGCTGCTTACATCGCTCATACAAATGTAAATGTTTAAACTTTTGTCAATATGCTTCATATATTTAGCTTGGTTAGATTCTTCAAAATGTTATAATTCAGTTCACTTTACTGAGACCATGACCATGAAAGAAACTTTAATTTATTCAAATTTACTCGTGGTTTAAATCACCAGTTTCATCAGGATACGATATTATATCAATTCTCTGGACAACTGTACGATATTAACTGATATTACAAAGTCTGCCATGATACAATTTTGATTTGATGCAATTAAGGGGCCAATTGTTTTTTGTTAGTCACATATTATTAGCTTAAGCATGTTTACATTGCATAAATTAGCTTAGCGGCTAGTGGACGTTTTTCCTGTACTCATATCTTAATAAATGACATGTAACATTATTATTATTTTTCTTACTCACCGTTGGATAAAGTCACTGCACACCTGACAGAACAGCTCGGTTGAATTTCAGCCTGCGTGCACATTTTTTCAGCCGAACATTGTTGAAACAGAGTAGTTAATGTTACTGTAGTGAGAAGTTAGCGGAGTGAGGTGATGACCGGGCAGGTAACATGTGTCATGTATTATCTTGTGATAGCATTGTTTGCATACACCATGTGCTCTGTCTGTTGACTTTATTTTGATGGGTACACCATGCGGCCAATCGCATGCGAGGACATTCTAGGATCATACCATTATGTGAAAGAAGGAAGGGGACAGATGCTCCAAAGACAGCGAGTGTAGTGGTACAGGCCAGGTACACACAGTGTGACAGAGAGATGGGGGAGCCGGATTTAAATGCAAGCACGTCAATGATACTGGAGACTGAAAAGCTGAGTACAGAATTTGTAAAATGAAAATATCCATCAGAACACGGTCAACAACAAAGCTGCACAGACATCTAAGAATCGCCCACTCGGTTGGCCACTGGAGGAGAGAGAGCACTGTGGAATTATTTTTTTTTTTTGTAATGAACTAATGCATAATAAAGAGGTTTTTATGAAAACACTGAATGAGAAATTGCTTACCAACACACAAACTGTTCATAATTGCTGAATTAGGCTAAAATCGAAGGCTCCGAGTGATACTAAATGAAGAGCAATTTGGGAGCCGTAAGAGCCGGCCCATCGAAAGGTGCGGACACACCAAACCGACATCAAAGAACTAGCGGCGACGTAAACCAACTGCTGTGTCGTCTACGTCGTCTCACGTCGCCCTGTGTCAGTTGCATTTGAACACACTACACGGACTACATCCGACGGCCAAGTAGCACGTACGTTCTGCGCCTGCGTGAGAGAGAGCGGAGTGAGAGAGTGGTACATCCTGTCAGCCGAGGGGTTTCCTATCTGTGCAGCCGAGCACCGCAGCACCTCCACGGACTATTACATCCAGACGGTCCCGGTGTTTCCTCCGCAGGCTCCACTTCACTCAGCTGCCCGATAAACCCGCTGCTTCTTCCCACTTTAACCTGAATAACAAACCAGGGCTCGGTGCTCCGGTTGGATCCAAACGGAGAGCCGGGGCTAGCTCAGAGACTAGCGGAGGCTAACTGGCTGTGCTTCCCTCCGGTCATGCTGCGGCTAACGCTCCGCTAGCCGCTCCCAGCTAGCTCCGGTTTGTTATTCAGGTTAAAGTGTGAAGAAGCAGCGGGTCTGTGGGGCAGCTGAGTGAAGTGGAGCCTGAGGAGGAAGCACCGGTTAGCCCCGGTTTCACTGCAGGCAGATTCACTCGCTACAGGGGCGAGGAAATAAAACCTGAACAGCCAATCAGAGTGATCTCTCTCACCGACAAGCTCCGCCGCCAATTCAACATGCTCAATCGGCCGAAAAGCCGCCGACGCCAAAGTGCCGACGGTGCGGGACACACCCCAAAAACTAGGCCGACAGACTTTGGTCGACGGCCGACCGTCAGCTTGGTGTGTCAGGACCTTAAAAGGGAGCCAAGCCAAAAGAGCCGAATCTTTGAAAAGAGCCGGACTTCCCATCACTACCGAGTAGATCGGGAGGGGTGGTGTATGGGATCGTTTTGAAAGAGACTGTATGTAAACGTAAAATTTCCTGTGAACACAGAAGTGTATCTCAAAAGAAGAGAACTTGACACAGTGTCTAGAACGCCAACAACCAACACACCCAGGGTACCTTGCACGTCGTATTCCTGTGTATATTTCACCCCAGGACAGCAGGTGGCCATATGACAAACTTAAACAGCCTTTTTGGCTCTGTGACAGTCAATGTGTAATATGATGCATTTTTCTTAATATTTGGAGTACAGAAACAATACTGAAATCATTAGAGAGCTAAGAATCTCCCCTTCCCATCAGTGTATAAAATTCAAAATGAATTTCAGGGTCAATGTGAGTGAAAATGATCGAGCAGGTCACAAGTGAGCTTAAACACGAATCAAACTGTTTGGTTCTTTAAGACACGTAAAGATCTCTTGATCCTGGACGCCTGTTTTTGGTTCCACGAAGCAGATTGATTGTTTGTGGTTGGTATTATTGTGTTTAACGACAAAAGCTGCAGCATGTGTCATGACAGTCATCACGATTAAGTTGTTTGGAAATAATGTGGAGCAAAGACGTTAATTCTGTATCAACACGGATTCTCTGGAGTGAATTGAAGTGAATTGAAGTGATGTGATGTGGGGGATGGAGAGGACGAGGTGGTGGTGATGGCTGGGGGAAGGGGGCTCTACATCCTGAGGCGAGTTTTGGTGATTCATCGCCACGTTGATGTGATTTGTGATGCTTTTATTCATGTTGAAGAAGGAAATCGGGGCAGGACAGAATCAAACCGGCGCCCACTCACTTCATTATAAATCTCTTTCTTTTTTTTTCTTGTTGTTGTTTTGCTCTTTAGCTTCAATCTGCTTCTCTTCCTTTCGGCTTCAGCGGCTCCAAACTAATCTGCTTCCAGTTCAAGACTCTGCTGTCCTCTGTGTTAAATTTGCCCCTCGGCGAGGAGTACAGCACTACTGTAAGATAACAACACAATACAGTGAATACAGCAGCTGGAAGAGAAAGAGACTGAGTCTGAAAACAAAACACAGAGTTTAGGAGGATTAACTGAACATCTGAGTGTTTGAAATTTGAGGCCTTAATTTTGTCATTGGGAAGAATGGAGAAACAAATTATATCATCATGAACAACCTCCCGGCACAGTTTGAACAATCGGGTTTCAGTCCGTCTTGAATGCTTGGATGTATTTACACTTTGATTATTTGAGCTTTGATAGAAATGGTGTGAAAGGTGTCTTTGATTAAGGTTCAGGCAAGTTTGTTAATGTCATGCTGAAATTCATGTGAAATCATGTCAGCAATCGTCAGCAATCGTGTCTCATACCTTAGTGGCAAAATAGCTTGAGTTGCACTGACACTGACCAAATTGACACACTTATGTTGGCTTGGTTTGGCTTAGCTTGACTTGGTTTGGCTTGGTTTGGTTTGGCCCAGTATGGCAGGGATTTGCGTTTCCATTAAAACAGGGCTACCTGCTTGAAGGAATGCTTCATGACGGCTGGTCTTAAGTGATGATATTTCAAAGCAAAAGGTTGATTCACAGCTAAAGTCCCCGTTATTTTTGTTGCATGTGTTTATCCACAGCAGGGCAGGTAAAAGAAGTTTACATGTTGGAGGTGAGCTGTTTGTCTGCAGCTCTTCATCAACATCTCGCTGTGGCTGGTTCTGCTTTTACTCTTCCTCCCTGCAGTATCAGTAGACGACTTTTTATTGCGCCACTAACAAAGTTCTGTTAACGTGCTGACAAACACTAGTCATTTCCCATAGATTCTTCACAATAAAAGTCCACTGTATTTTATGTAAAAGCTTTGTAAAGCAGCAAAATAGGGAAATGTTGAGTTTTCATCAGCAGAAATTTAACGAGACTCTTGCGGCTGGTGGCGAACATGAAACAGTAAAATAAAGCAGATATTAAAGTAAAAACAGGACGCAGGAGAGAAACTAAACTCCAGACCACAGAGATTCACTTAGAAGCTACAGACAGCTGAACACACAGACTTTTAAGAACACCTTTCTCTCTGGTCTCCCGCAGACAGAGGGGAGGAGAGTCTCGCAGCACACAGGCTCGTTACTTTTGGTCCTGCTCCAGAGAAGCCAGAGGTGTACATCTCTGGCACAGCTCGACGTGGCTCAGCATGCCTTAACTGGTGATGGAAAGACAAATCGGCATGGCATGGTTTGACTCGGCCCGGCCAGAAGTGGTAATAGAAAAAGGGTATTATATGACTATCCCCAATACAACATTTCTAACCCTCGGCCCCAAAATTAAATATATTACCAACGTTTGGCACCAAAACATGTATTACCGTTGTAATGGTCGGCCCCAAAATGACGTGAATACCGTTCTAACAGTCAGCCCCAAAAGAGATATATAACATTGGAATGGTCAGCCCCAAAATGACATACATCACCCAGGGCATAAAATTAACATTTTACCTCATCTGCCATTGGCTAGTGACCTCCAAAAACATTTTACCTCATCTGCCATTGGCTAGTGACCTCCAAAAATTTACTGGCCAAACATATTTTTCAACAGCCAAATAAAAAAATTGTGCCTTATTTGACGAAAAATGCCAAATAAAAAAATTGTGCCTTATTTGACGAAAAATAATTACCTTACGTTTTTAGTATGAAAATTTCAACTTTAGGAAAATCCAACCCTGTCCTCTGTGTTTCTTTGGTGTGCTTGCGGCAAAGGCTGCAGCTCATCATGTTGGTGTGGGGGTCGTAGGTCAGCCATGACCGCGGCTGGCCTCGTCTAGTTTCTGTTTTTCAATAAAATGCCATGCAACATTTGTACTCTGTTTAACTGTCTGTTCTTCTTGTCCAAGTCCAACATGTTCATCTTCGTTGTTCCTCTTTTCTGGCGGTGGCTTCACGGCAGAAGTGTGTCACCACATCTTGCTCAGAAGTTACCATAGAATGCCCGGGAAACAAGTTCCGGTAGCTGACATCATGCGCTCCCGGCACATGTACAATAAGCCGTGAGGGTCAAAATAGTCTGACACAGCCAGAGGCCGTCCTGGCTAGTTTTACGCCCTGGGCGAACCATCCCTCGGCACCCCCCGACCGAGGGCCGTTACCTGCCACAAAGAGAGAGATGCGAACGGCTCGTTTCTCCTCTGACACACCACATACCTGTGTGCCGCCACGGCTCGGTTGTGCAGGTACTACTGGGCAGTCATGACACCAACAAAAGAGGAAATTACTGGACCTGGAGTCGGACTTCTCTGTCACCGGTAAGCCGTTATCTTGCGCCGCAGAGCACTATGAGCCTCCGCCGTATTCCTGTCTGTGACCCCCGTTCAACGCACAACCGCCAGGATTCGCCTTTCCTTTCTGCTGCTGGTTGAAACGTGATAATAGGAGCGCCCCAGCGCCCACTCCACTAACTTGACGTGGAAATGAGCGGTAGTCTGGCGAGTTTTGGGGGTTTTTTGGGGGGTTTTTTGGAGGGCGCTCGTGCACCCTCACATAGATTACGCCCTGGGCGGTCGCCCACATTGCCCAGCAAAAACCGTCCCTGGACACAGCTGGCAGAAATGGTTGAAGCACATAAAAAACCCACATGCAATTCAAAATTTTCCATCGGCCACTGGCGGGTGTGTGTTTTTGTTTTACACGCCAGACTCATTTTTTACCCGCCATTGGGGCTTGGCGGGTGTTAATTTTACGCCCTGACATCACCGTTCTAATGGCCCACACCAAACCGACATAAATGCCATTCTTATGGTTGGCCCCAAAATTACATACATCACCGTTCTAACGGTCAGTCCCAAAACATCACATATTACAGTTCTTGTGGTAACAGTTTTGAATGCGTCCTAAACATAATGAAATTATTGCAGTTCCACTTCAGAACTACTTGGTTTGGTGAAGGCAACAAAACGACATGTTTAGGTTTAGAAAAAAAAACATCATGGTTTGGCATTAATAATTACTTTTGTCAACATAATGTGACATGTGTCACGTGACGTAAGTCAAATACATCATTAGCATAGCATGCTACATTTACCTGGCATACCAGTCTATGTTGTATCAAACAAGTCAATGCTGACTTTGGGACATTAACACCGGTCTCCTGGGTGAAAGTCCTGTGCTTGTTTGACCCATCCACCTACGCAACCGCCCAGCCTATAGGGGCTTTTAGATATTTTTACATTAGATGGACTTTGTAGCTTTTTATGCTACGTCATGTCACTTCCTACTCTACTGCTGTAATAATTACTACAGCCACTAGAGGGCACCTCCCTACTACAAAGGTAGAATGGGTTGTAATAAGCTGCTCGCACAGTCGACTCGGGGTGTGTTTTTTAGTGAGACCAGGCTGTGAAAATCTGCAAAGACTGAAAATGAAAGGGGGTTATTATCACATGGAGATTCACAAATAAACTACATGAAGTATTGTTAATCACCATGGGGGATAAAGGATCTTATCCTGTGAAGAGAGGCCTCTTTAAATGATAATATGTAGGTGTCAAAGCTCAGAGTATTATTATTATTATACATGTTTCCAAAGTGTGTGGCAGTTTTAACATCAATGCTCATGAAAAATTACGATGGAAACTAGAACATTAGAGTCTGACTGAAGTCACAGGTTGAGATGAAAATGTTTTTGCCTTTCAGGAGTTTGTTTTTAATTATTATTATTATTATTACACTGGAGGCTAAAGTGTGAACCGTGTCGACCAGCATGGGATTTATCTTGGCAGGGACTGAGTCAATAAGGCAACAAGATGTTAGTGTGGTTGTTTTGGTGACGCGCTGGCGAGCAAAGTGTGATAAGATGACTCAAACCTGCCGCGCCAGGAAAAGATGAGAGAAAATAACAGCTTACTGCTTTAAAAGACAACACAGATGGATACAAAAACAATACTTTGTTCAAACCCACGCTGGCAACATCAAGTAGAGCCGTAACAGAGAACAGTGGCTGTGGTCAGTTCAGAGTTGTGTTAGAACGACATCAATCATCATGAGTTTTCACTAAATGAAGAAAAATCACACAAGGGTGGCTGTGGTTGCTCCAGAGGTGACCTTGTGGTAGAAGTCACCTAATGAGTGTTAAATAGGAAGTTCTTAAACACCTCCCGCTGTATGATTTATTTCAGTTTGTTCTGACACCCATTGATTCTCTAAAAAACACATGTTGGTTCTTGCACTTTTCATCTCTCACCTCCATTGGTTGGGGTAACTGTTTGTCTCGCATCTCACGTTTTTATGCCTCCACACCAGCAACATCATAATGCTCTTTGGGTTGTCTGTCCATATGTATGTGATATCTCAAGAAGGCCTCTGGGGAATTTCTTCAAATTTGGCACAAACGGTCAATTGGACTCAAAAATTGAAGTGATCAAAATTTGGTAGTCAAAGGTCAAAATTACTGTGATGTCACAAAACATTAACTCAACAATGCTAAAGGAACACTGCTTCACTGCTTGTGGGAATGTAGTTTTTGGAAGGCGGTTCCTGACATGGTTAAACAAATAACAAAATCCCTTTTTGGCCAAAACTGTGCATCTTAGGTATTTATCCAAAGGATTTTATTACTAAGAGTAGTGACCGTGCACTAAAAGACTCGTGTCTCTTACATGCTAAAAGAGCAAAGATGAAAGATGTGAACACACCAAGTATGAATCAATAGATTAAGGATTTATGAATACGTGTTGCTGCAGAAAAACTGACATATATTATTAAAGGAAAGCTGGCAGTGTTTGAAAATATCTGTGGGAGCCTCATGGACTTTTTGAAAGTGTTGATAGTGTTTAATAAAACCAAAGACTGGAGTGGGGCAGGGCAACTGAATAAGGATTATAGAGTGTAGCATGTAATACATGATTACTGTTCACCACCGTAACATTTGTTTACTCATCGCTGTTTTTCTTTGTTTTTTCTTTTCCTTGTCTGCCTTTTCATTTGATGGTTTACCATATTTGCTGCCAAGACTGACTTTATTTATATGTGATATCTTTTATGATTGAAAACCCCAATAAAAGCATTGTTAAAAAAGATATGCTAATCATGATAACATTTCACATAAAATGATAAAGTGATGATATTTTACATTCAAAAGGTGAACTTCCCTGGGACATCATAATCTACTGCGCCATTGCTGCGTCCGAAATCTCATACTCTGCACTTCATACAAAATATATGCACTGTCGTCAGCATGCTTTTGTGTAAATAAAGTCATAAGTATCCTCTCGAACACAATAAGTTGTAATAACCACGGCACTTCCTGAGAGCCTTCTTGCCAACTAGAGACGAATGACGCTAGAGACGATAAGTAACGCATGCCAGCCTCAGTCCTACTGGTCTCTGCAAGATGATGACAGGTTTTTTTGTTTACTTTTGTTCAGTAGGATTAACCTTACTCCACAGGTGAACTCGTTGTGTGACGTTATATCCAAGACATCTGTGTCACCAGATAATGCTTCTCAGGGCTATATCGAAGGTAATTAGACTAGCTGGAGTTTCTTGAACATGTTTTGACTGATGGGGAGTTGCAGGCTTTAAACCCTCTGTGGATGCAAACCATTGAGGTATTAAGAGGCCTGGATACAGCATTAGTGGCAGCCCCCCTGTTCATTCTTAGGAAAGTTGTACAGTGGCACATGGCACTAAAAAAGCTCTATTTCCACGATATGACATTACATTGGGCCCACAGAGCAGGCGCACTACAGACTTATGGCCGCCGACCATGGCCGAGCACGCCAGAGTGGCTGACTTCCTGTTTAGCACTACGCTAACTTAAATGGGGGGAACGAAGTAATCTTGAAGCTCTTTTAGACCCTCCAAATGTTATCGGACCTAATTGATTAAATCGTGGTAGTGTAATGAGTCATTTCGCGGGATTGTGACATTCAAAAAAATGTAACCACTGATTTCAAGACTTCTCTTTTTAAATGTAAGACAATGGGAGAAGTATTTTTGGGCCCAATGGCATCAACTGACAGACCCCAGAAATTGCAGTACAACTGTTTGGCCACTACAAAAACTGGCTTCAAAGCCCAGCACGTGTCCTGGGGGCCTGGTGCGAACCTTCACAGAGTCGTTCACTTCACGTGTTAGCTCTGAGTTTCAGAGTCTTCAGGGTCACATGTGAGTTGTTGACCCACCCGGCCATCATGCGGGTCGTTAGGGTTAGATGGGTCCAGGTGTGAATGCATGTTAAGCTGTCTGGGGAGGATCTCAAGGCTGCATTGTAGGTGGGTGATAACTGGCGTCGTAGGCATAGATGACACTTTATGTGTGCACCAGATTTTGTGGCTCAGCATCCCAATAGTTCTTGAGATGTTTCATTTTGGATCAAAGTGGTGGAGTGACCGACTGACATCCCTGGAGCCACGCCACGAGCATGGCCAACAGAAGTCCAAACCATTTTGTACCCATAGCAAAGCTCAATAATAATGTACTATCATACATTCTTAAAGGTAACCCCATCACAATACTTCATGTAGAGTTTCCCAAATTGCACATCAGGCAGCAGACTCGTGACAAAAATTATTTACCTCTAGAGGCATTTATCACTTACTGACGTTACAGAGCTGCCTCTGTTGTTGTGGGATATTTATGCCAGCGTAGTGTCCAGTGTTTGCATACTGTTATATTTCACCAGAAACAGTAAGCACTTAAAATACTGCTGGTTTCAGACAACACCTCACACACTGCTTCAGCCTACACAGCATGTTAGTATGGAATTTTGGTTGCAGCCAGTAACTCAGGAACAGAAAGGGAGACATTTGGTCAGAGACTGAATTGGTGACTCTAATCTTTGGTGTCGACCTTGGCGCTGAGCTGATTGTATAGATCCTCTGTGCTGTCGGGTTGCAGATTTGTGTGAAGATTCATGTTTTAGAATTTGTTGCTTCTTGGCAGCAACATCCAGATCTGAAGCATTGCCTGCTGTCATATGAGTTTGGACAGACATGGATATAAACAGTGACTTGACTGGGCCAACAGCCACGAGGTGGTAACTCTAGTCTTGAAACTGTAGAGGAAGGAGCACGTGGAGTGACATGACCAGGAGCCAATCAGTAAGCTATGATTCAGATAAATGGTCCAGCAGCACTGCACGTCTGGCACAGTAAGTGTGTGTGATATAAAACCTGTTTAGAGTATTACTGCCCAGCCCGGGTGGATGCAGGTCTGGTGATTTAAAGTGTCCCGACTAACAGAGGGAGAGATTTGCCACCATCATCTGACCTTTTTTTCTTTGTGTTTCTACAGGAAGTGCCGGAACTCCAGTCATTTTCAACGAGAATGGCGATGCTCCTGGACGCTACGACATCTTCCAATATCAGATCAACAACAGGTCAATGGCAGAGTACAAGGTCATTGGACACTGGACCAATCAGCTGCATCTAAACGTAAGGATTTACAACTTGACTCTTGACCAGCGGGGGGGACAACTCTGTGGTCCCACTGTTGCTTTTATCAAGAATGAGGAAAAATATAATGACTATGTTTACATGCACAAAATGTTCAGGTTTTTGTCCTTATTCCAAAAAAGACAATATTCCTATTGAGCTATTACTCAATGCATGAGCTGACGACGAGAATCCATCAGTACACCTTAAATGTCACTGTGACAACTTTGACCATCGCTTTAGTTTTTTTTTTCATACACTTTTAGTTATGAGTGGATCTGCGAGCGTTTATATATATTAATTTCGACAGGATTATGTGAGCAGCATATATTCTAATCCTCACCGGAGAAAAAAAAAAAGCATCACAGAGCGTCGTTCCTGTGGGCTACAGCAACACTAAACCCCTGAGCTTGCCTGAGAAGGACTAAATGCACAAAGCTGCTATTTTTAAATATCCCATGGAGAGAGACTCTCACTGCAGCCTGTTCTATTTTGTTCTGAAAATGTGGGCATGCTGTGTCACCGCTGATGAAGGGTTACTGTTGGTTCCAATGGTACCATACTGAAAGTGTTTGGTGGATACGGGGCTATAGTATATAGTATATTTTGAGAAACAAGCTGAGGGCTGCTTAAAATCATTCCACAGTCAACGATTGGCCCAGGGCCGGATTTTGGACATGCTTGGTTTACTCCAACAATACTTAAACATAATGAATCCACATTGTCTCTATGTGAGAGTCCATTATTGTCTTTATGTGGACATCTGTGAGGACATTCTGTCCACTGACCAAACAAACACATGTCAGCTGTGTTTAAATCCTCCTCCATGCGTCTGCAGTCAGTTTATCCCATGGTGCAATTAGTGTCACCTGTCAGTTAACAGAAGCCCTGCTCCTATGGTTACCTGCAGTTTAACATACCTTGAACTCTGATGTAGACAGATAATTAAAGGGAAATTTCGGTTTATTTCAACCTGTCTCCTATCGTCCTAAATTTGTTTCAAGTGACCAGTGACATAGAAATAATAGTTAGCATGTTAGCCGTTAGCCTAGATACAGCCGGGGCACATAGTAGCGTCAGACCTGTTAAAACGTAAGTGAACGGGCAACCTTCAAGTGCAAAGTTAGTCCACTAAACAAGCTTTTTTTCCACAAAGACCGCCTCATATCGTTAGGATAAATGTCAGAGAACATATAGAAAACCACATGTAAACGTGT
>NC_065525.1:44214353-44227474 GCF_006386435.1 Epinephelus moara | reverse complement strand
TTCACTTACGTTTTAACAGGTCTGACGCTACTATGCGCCCCGGCTGTATCTAGGCTAACGGCTAACATGCTAACTACTATTTTTATGTCACTAGTCACTTGAAACAAATTTAGGACGATTGGAGACAGGTTGAAATAAACCGAAATTTCCCTTTAAACTACGAAGTGATGATATGATCACTCTGATGCTGCTGAGTTTTTTGTTCAGCTAAAAGTTGACCAGCCTGGTTCCTCCTTCCTCCCCTCAGATGGAGGCCCTGCAGTGGACTGCCGGCGACTCCTCCCTGCCGGCCTCAGTGTGCAGCCTGCCGTGCCGGACCGGCGAGAGGAAGAAGGTGGTGAAGGGCGTCCCGTGTTGCTGGCACTGTGAGCGCTGCGAGGGATACCACTTCCAGGCCAGCGAGTTCACCTGCGAGCTCTGCCCCTACGAGAAGAGACCCGACCAGAACCGCACGAGCTGCCAGCCCATCCCCATCATCAAGCTGGAGTGGCACTCGCCCTGGGCACTGATACCCGTCTTCATCTCCGTCCTGGGCATCATCGCCACTACCTTTGTCATTGTCACCTTTGTCCGCTACAATGACACGCCCATTGTTCGCGCATCAGGACGGGAGATGAGCTATGTGCTGCTGACGGGCATCTTCCTGTGTTACATCATCACTTTCCCCATGATCGCTGCGCCGGATGTGGTCGTCTGCTCCTTCCGCCGCATCTTCCTAGGCCTCGGCATGTGCTTCAGCTACGCCGCACTGCTTACCAAGACCAACCGCATCCACCGCATCTTCGAGCAGGGCAAGAAGGCAGTGACGGCGCCACGCTTCATCTCACCAGCCTCCCAGCTGGTCATCACCTTCTCTCTGATCTCAGTCCAGCTGCTCGGTGTCCTTATCTGGTTCGCCGCCGACCCACCGCACACCTTTGTGGACTATGGTGAGCAGCGCACGCAGGATCCCTGGAACGCTCGCGGCGTCCTCAAGTGTGACATCTCCGACCTGTCGCTCATCTGCTCTCTGGGATACAGCATCCTCTTGATGGTCACATGCACTGTTTACGCCATCAAGACGCGTGGCGTGCCAGAGACCTTCAATGAGGCCAAACCCATTGGATTTACTATGTACACGACCTGCATCATCTGGCTCGCCTTCATCCCCATCTTCTTTGGCACGGCACAGTCAGCGGAGCGGGTGAGTCTGTGCGTCTCTGATAAATAATGTACTGTCATGTTTTATGTAATGTTCAGGCCTCCAGCAGAGTTTATAAATGGAAGCACACACTGTCAGCAGCACACATGCACACACACACACACACACACACACACACACACACACGTACAGTATGTTTTTGTGTGACACTGATGACAGCATATTGAAATCCTGCAGATTGTGATGCTCACAGTGCTGCACAGTCTTTTTCTACCTTTTCTTTCTGGGGGATGTAGTTGTGAAAACTTTGCATCGAATTGTGACTTTTATTTAATTTTTCATTTGTGTTTTGGAAATAATACACGAGGAGGTATCCTGACATGCAGAAATAACAAATAAAGCTGAGGCAGTATCGTTGCTAAGGCTCCATTATGCTTAGATTTTGTAAGCTTTTGTCAGCTTCTCATTTATCTGTGAACAATTGATTTTGAAGTGTAGATTTGATCAGTTGTAGCTTGCTAGTAGCCTGGGAACCAGACAAATCTGCAAGCTCATGATTTTAGATACAGTCACACATAGGGCTGAGTAATATGGCTAAAAAAAATATCTAATAGTATCTCGATATTTTAAGGCTATATCGTGATACATGATATACATTTTGAAATCACCTCCAAAGTACTGTTGACCATGAAAATACACAATTATTAAATTAACTACAATCACAATAAAGCAAATAAAGTAGCTTCTGATGTAATAAAGCTAAATTAACTTATGTTAGGATGAAGTTGGATAATGTATTGTTATAGTTAAATAAATCAAAGCAGAACCACTGGTGCTTTTATTTTGAAGCACCCGGCTCGACTCGCACTGGACGTGTTGATGTTTTTGCTGTGAACTTGAAGCTTCCGGTCAACAGTTGTTGTTAACAGTTAAAGTTAAATTGGTGCCGCTGCGTCTTTAAACGTGAGGATTTATTCACTCACTGTCAGCTGAAATCTCACCAACAGCTCTCCAAATTATATATTTAAAGGATTTGCAAGTCACACTAGTGCTCCATGGTCACAAAATGTGACTGAATAGTCGCGGCCTGGAGCCCTGCAGATGAGAAATGCAACTTGCCTTCTCACGCTATCTTTAATCTTTAAGTTTAAGTTAATTCGCGTCGTTAAATGTGATGATTTTTTTCACTGTAAGCTGGTAAGGTCATATATATATGTATATATATATATATATATATATATATATATTTGCAAGTTGCAGTGGTGCTCCATGGTCATGAGAAACACACCTCCCCGGTATCACTCAGGAGAAATTGATTTGGATGGATGGAGGCGTTTGTGAGTCTTTCTGTGTGTGTGTTTGTGTGTGTGAGAGAGAGAGAGAAAGAGAGAGAGAGAGCAGGAGGACCAAAACACCGAAGTCTCATGCCGTTGGCTGAAAAATGTGTAATACTGTATGCCCTGAAACGGTGATTAATTCTGAGACGGTCCAGTCCAGTCCCAGTCCTGAGGCATTTTGGTCCACTGCCATCGATGATGCTCCTTGGAAATCGAAAATGAACTCACATTTGGCTACATCATTAACATAAGTTTGGTCCAAAACTTTAGCTGACTGGTTTTAAAGCTAGAACCCTTTAAAAGCATCTAAATGTTGAACTTGACAGCTACTTGCTATGTCACATGTCTCTACACGAGAGATACAGAGGTTTTTAGGAGAGGGGGCTGTCTCAAAGCCTCTCATCTGACTGATTGATGATTTATTAGTTTCTGATCACCACAGGCACAGCCCTGCCTGCTCCACAGCCTCTCGACACAAAACTAATTAGAGCAGAATTAAATTTAGCACATTCAGACAACAGTTTTTTGGGTTGAGTTTCCTGTAAGCGAGCTGCCAGATGGAGGATTTTGCTCATTATCGTGTCTGTGGGGAGATCTGGAGGACAGGTGGAGCGATTCACTGTCATTCCCTCTAAACATAGTTTATCAGTCTTTTTTCTGATGCTACTGTTCAGCTACTGAAGATGTGCTGTTTCAGGTTTTAACCAGGAACGCTCTGCACCACTGATAATGACCAGAATTTGGACAAGGCATCTGATTTTCAAGATTGTGTGAGGAAAAGCAGTAGAAGCAACGAGGTGCTTTGAATCTCTGACGGGAGCTGAAGAGATCTGGACAGATGAGGCTTCAGAATCTGCTCAGACTACATCATGTCAAAGTGATTTTCAATTCAACAACTTACTGTTAATATTTATTATATGAAAGCAAAAGGCCTCTGTGGCCGAGGGATCAAGGCACCCACTATGAACTGCAGCGTCTCCTGTTTGAGTCCGCCTGGGAATCTTTGTTGCGTGTTGTTTCATGTCTCTTTCCTCATGTATTCTGTCTCTGTGCTGCCAAAATCTCTAGTAAAGACATAAAAATGTTTATTTAGCCCTAAAGCTTCAGAGTGGGCGGCTCGGTGTGCAAGTTTGATTGACAGCTGAGCCAGCAGCACCACCGCAAGACAACTGGCACTTTTTCTACTGCAGCCAACCTCCTCTGATATGAACTTTTCGGAATCTTGTGAGTCGAGATTCTTTATCGTGTTTCGACATAACAAAGCAGGATGTTTCAGACATGAGTCATTAAAGGAAACCGAGCAGTCCACAAAAATACCTTAACAACTATCAGATGGAATACCATGAAAATTTATGCAGGCATTCACAGATCCCAAAGGACAAAGTCTACTAACTTTGGTGATCCCTTGAATTTTCATATTGTGCCACGATGAGGTTGACTTTTTAGTTTTTAGTTGTTTCTTTTAATCAAGTCATGAACCCGCTGAGGGCTGGGTTCAAAATCACACCGAAAATCAAAGTATAACATTGAAATCACAGGCTGATCCAACTTGTGTGAATTTTATCACATCAACTTATCATGTGACTCAGTAGTGTGTACGGCCCCCTCCTGCCTGTATGACCTCCTGACAACGTCTGAGCATGCTCCTGATGAGTCGGCAGATGGTGTCCTGGGGGATCTCCTCCCAGATCTGGATCAGGGCAGCAGTGAGCTCCTGGACAGTCTGATGCACCGATACATAACGTCCCATACTGTAGGTGCCCAGGTGGATTTAGGTCTGGACATAAGCCGGGTCCTGCACCAGGAGGAACCCAGGGCCCTCTGCACCAGGAGGAACCCAGGGCCCTCTGCACCAGCTTTGGGTCTGACTGTCGCTCTGAGGATTTCATCCTGGTACCTAACAGCAGTCAGGGTACTGTTGGCTCTGACATGGAGGTCTGTGTGACCCTCCAAGGATCTGCCTCCCCAGACCATCACTGACCCACCGCCAAACCCGTCATGTTGGATGATGTCACAGGCAGCAGAACGTTCACCACGGCGTCTCCAGACTCTTTCACGCCTGTCACATGTGCTCAGTGTGAACCTGCTCTCATCTGTGAAGAGAACGGGGCGCCAATGGTGGACCTGCCAGTTCGGGTGTTCTCTGGTGAATGATGGAGCTGCACGGTGCTGGGCTGTGAGCACAGGTCCCACTGGAGGACGTGGGGCCCTCATGCCACCCTCATGGATACTGTTTCTGACAGTGTGGTCAGAAACATGCACACCAGTAGCCTGCTGGAGGTCATGTTGTAGGGCTCTGGCAGTGCTCCTCCTGTTCCTCCTCACACAAAGGAGCAGATAGCGGTCCTGCTGCTGGGTTGATGCCCTTCTACGGCTCTGTCCAGCTCTCCTGGTGTAACAGCTGGTCTCCTGGTGTCTCCTCCATGCTCTTGAGACTGTGCTGGGAGACACAGCAAACCTTCTTGCGATCACATGTATGGATGTGCCATCCTGGAGGAGCTGGACTACTGCTGGTGTCTTGCCTCGGTGTCACATCATCCACAATTTCCTCCCTCTGATGAGAAACTCAGTTTATGTCATCTGAACTACGTCACTTTTAAGATGTTGATATGATTTGTATGAAACATACAAATGTAACATATTTGTGGTTTGCAGAAACATGCAATGCCAACAATTTCCTCTGGTTACTGGTCTCCATGATGACACACATGACCCAGGGACTTCTGATGATAAAGACTGGGGAGAGGAAGAAGGTGGTTGAGAGCCCAAAATTTTAGTAAGTGGACCTTTTAGCTTCAGGTTATTGTGTTACGCAGTCTTAAGAGCAGCTGAGTGTCCGGGTTTCTTCTGATCTGAGGAAGGAAAGAAATGGACAACAGGAGTTTCAGTTTTTAGCTGGAGTTATTGATGCAGCAGATTCAGACTCAACGACATGCTCAGATGAAGATTACATCACCGTCCCAGAGCAGACTGAGGTGTCACATCAAACAGCCGACGGCTTTCCGCCTGAGGCTTCACAGTACTGAAGTCTGCAGGCAGAAGACACCTCTCCTACATCAGATCTCAGGTTTTTACTGAAAACCTGCAGCCAAAAGAAACAGAACACAGTTTACTGAGAACATTTCAACATACAGAGAGTGAAATGTATTTTTCTATAATCACACAGCAGACAGTTTTTGTTCAAAGGGCTCGGAGCGTCCACACCGTTAATTGTGAGGAGAAACACAACAAACACCTCAGGCCTTCTTATTCATTGTTTGTGTCTGTTGAACACCTGCTGCTAAAACTTTCCCGTCCCGCCTGCTGTAAACATGCCAATAATGTGACTTTAAGGGCTCTAGTTTCCCGGCGCAGCGCAGGGTGGAGAACCCCGCGCAGAGCTAGTTTGGAGCAGCGCAACCCGAGGCACGTTCAGTTTGGTAGTTTGGCAGACCGAGGTGCGCTGAGATGGGTGTGGTGGTGCAGCAGGGGGAGGTGTCGACAGATCCAGCTTGGCGCAGTGACAGTTTCGTGCCAAAAGGCTTTGCCGAAGGTGCGCTAAAAGCTCGCCATCTGAAACCAGGTCTACTGTCAACGCAGGGGGAGCGCAGCCGGTGTAAGTCGAAGTTTGGCTGACCAGCGGACAGTGCGCACACGTCACCAAAACCTCACAGGCAGGTTTCCAGAATATCAGGCACATTAACGATGCAATAAATACCCAAAAAACCACTATTCAATGCAACTATCTGCAATCAGCACATAAATGTATCTCTATATCGACTGTCCCGTCACATCTGATGTCAGATCAAAGGGGATTGGCACCGTTTGGCACGTTTGGCACGCGTAATGGAAACCCAACCTGATTTGATTAACACAGCTGCAAACTAATGAGTTCACATCCCTCTCAGCCAACCACAAACAGCCACAGCATCAGATAGGGAGTATATATTCAGCATCTGTCATCTTAGAAAAGTCAAAAGAAAAGAAACAGAGTGAGACTGCGAGAGAGAAAGAGAGAGAGCGCGCGCACGAGAGAAACGCAACATTGATTTACAATTGTGGTGACCTCCTCCCAGGCTACCTTTGCATCATCAGCCCGTGGAGGTCTGCTCGCAGTTCCGTATATTCGGACACTGCGAGCTTGGACCTCCCGGACCAGAACATCAGTTTCCTCCTGGGAGAAGTTTGGCCGTCTGACGACATCAGTTTCCTCCTGGGAGAAGTTTGGCCGTCTGACGCTGCTGCTCTCTTCTGCCATGGTGAATGGAGTAAACTCTCATTACGCCTTCGCGCGGCGCATTTAAGGGCGAGGAGAGGGGCTCATTTGATTGGTGTGATGTGTGTAAAACCCACTCCACGCTTTCGCTCCTCCCTCTTTCCGACTTGCGCAGGTAGGAGGGACGGAGGTGGGAAAGAGGAGTAGCTGCGCCAGGCGCACGGTGTGCCAAATTTGCAAAATCCGCCTGGCCACACCCAGTTGGTGAAGCGCAGGTGCACTGCGCCCCCGCCTCGCCTGGTCTGCCAAACTAGAGCCCCATATATAATCAGACCAGGTAAATCAATTAACACCTGTCCGAGAAGCAGATAGTTAAAATTCAAATCCAAAGGAAATCATCTAACCAGAAACAATTTTTTTGCTTTGATAAAGGACAATTTTAAAACTGAGCATAGCGTTAGTTCAGGCAGGACACGATGTCAAGCTCAGCTCACATCCCAGCTACATCAGCTGATCTCAAACAGTCCAATCAACTGATGGATCAGCTGATTAATGGAAGGGAGTCAGCTGATAGATCACATGATTCCTTTCTATGCAACTAATTGGCAAATCTCATTCAGGGCGCCCTATTTAAACTGCTCTGGCCTGCCTACTGTTGCTGCTTCCTCTGCAAGCTGCTTTGCAACCTGCCTCCACTCCAGCTGCTCCTTTTCATGCTGTGTCTGACTTATCAATGTCATTTCTGTTTGTCATTGATGCTGCTCTGTTCTGTCTTTGCTGCTGCTCTCCCTGCCTCAGGCTTTCCTCGCATGCGAATGGAAAGACGGAGGGGTGTGTTCTCGGTGCTTTAAGGCTTTCCTTGTATGCACGTGGAAGGGCAGGGAGGTTTGCTCTCTCTGCTGTAGGCTTTCTGCTTAGCCTTGAGGAAAGGCAGAAGCCCCAGAACAGAGCCATACCACCAAGTGTAGTACTGCAAATGGAAATTAAGTTTTCTTTGACTAAAGTGTTCCGAACTTAAATATCTTTGTACGGCAGTGATAGCTGAAGATGAAGGTACAACCAGTGGTGCAGTGATAGTTGATGAGGTGGGTGTGCTAAAAAAGTAGATGGGTCAGTTACCACGAAAGTGGGTATACTCCCATATATATTCCAATGGGTTTTTGAATAATAGGTGGGTAAAGTGTAAATGGCCAGAAAAAAGGACGGCATATCTCTTATACATGTGAAACCAATGATCACTCTGCTGATGGAAGGTTGAGACAGACAAAAGTCATCACTGCTGCACTGTTGCATTTTTCCAGTTTTTCAAATATCTTAGTATTGTGATCATTTTATTTCTGGCGTTATAGCGTTATTTTGTTAGCTGGGAAATGAGTGCGTATCCCAAATGAGATCAACCACAAACATTATCCCTGCACAATCTCATCTGTAGCATTTCATTTACTCAATATCATTTTGTGTTTAGAGACCGTTTCTCTGACCTCTTTGTTTTTTCCACCATTTTCTCCGATTAAGAAACTCTTAACTCTTAGTTTTTCACCTTAGGAGCTCTTTTAAGGTCTAAGATGCTTTGTGAATAACTTTTATCTTAAGGACCTAGTCTTAACTTTAAGGGGAAATTCTAAGAATTTTCTTAGAATTTCGTCACTAGGAGCAACTCTTAGCACTAGGATGCTTTGTGAATACGGCCCAGGGTGTTTGACTTACTCCCCTTTCTCAGGGCTTCTCAGCCCACTGAGGCAAATGGCCCCATTTTTTAACCCAAACAACAAAGTTTAGGTTCTGAAATCTTTACTTCCAGGTAGAGCAGGGACTCTAGCTCAGTTTGTTTACCAGCAGAAATCAAAGGTAAGAAAAGACTTGAAGTCATGTTGGAGTTGTTCTCAAAGCTAAATGTCAACAGGAAGGGGCTGCATTCATGGCTGTAAATACACCAGGTCAGAGGTCAGCCTGTTCCATTAGTGAAGGCTCAGAGCTTTTGATCGACTGTGAGTTTGGCCTTTTACAGCCACTGTAACTCTGAATGTTCAGTTTATCCTCCTTTAAAAAAAAACCTGAAGCTGCTGAAACCAGACAACGAGATTGAAGAGAAAAAGATTCAAACACACAACAACGCTGGCAGATTGTTTTTTGTAAATTTAGATGAAATATTCAGATACAGATTACGTGTTAAAAACCAGGTCGGAAAAAAGTCGAATGATGCATTTCAGTCAAAGACAGATGTCGGAATTTTACTCTTGAAATTTTTAACTTCAGACCTCAAAGCATTTCAGGTGCAATATGCCAAACATCAACCCAGTCTCACTCCGAAGTCCTTGATTACCAACCCTTGGTCAGTGACCTCTGACTTTCACCCAGTAATAATGCTTAATAACCTTCTGTTGACTTATTAACTAATAATTAATCATTTCAGCTCTTCTGTCAGGAAGTGTAATTTAGAACAAAAAATCCTACTGTGTGTAAAAATCTTGATTTGTAAAGTTACAAAAAGCTGTCAAATATTGCAGCGAGGTTACAGTTTCCACATCCATGTGTCTACGCACCATTTTTGTGACTTTGCAGACTGTGTGCAATCACGCCGACTGCACATGCTTTGATCTCTGTTTCCAAACTCCAGTCCCAATGTCGGCAGTAGTAGGACGGTAATCTAGCTCCCAGCCCTCCTCTTACTTTTGGGGGCTGTCGCAGACCCTCAGCTGTATTACGAATAGAATCACACGTGCGTCTGTGTGACTTTAGCTGTCCGTGAACACTGAATGCAGGAAGTGCGTCTGAGCCTTAAAAAGTAGAACATTTCCCTCTCAGATGTGGTGGAGTGGAAGCAGAAGATAGGGCGGCAGTAGCTCAGTCACTGGGACTTGGGTTCGTCCAGATCAAATATGGAGCATGGACTGGTAGTTGGAGAGGTGCCAGTTCACCTCCTGGGCACTGCTGAGGTGCTCTTGAGCAAGGCACTGAACCCCAAACTGCTCAGGGCACTCATCCATGGGCGGCCCACTCACTCTGACATCTCTCCATTTAATACATGTATCGGTCCTGTCTGTGCATGTGTATGAATGAAAAAACAGAATGAAAAAATTGAATTTCCCCTCAGGGATTAATAAAGTATATCTTCTTCTTCTTCTTCTTCTTCTTCTAGAAAGTGGCATTAAAAGAAAATGCTGAAGTAAAAGTAGGTTAAATTTGTACTTGAGTAAATGTACTTAGTTACATTCCACCGCTGCCTCTCCATGAGGCCTTTTTATGTCCATCGTCTCGCACTGACAGCCTGCCGACTGTAACACGTCTTGGAGAAAAAACTTCTACAAACTTTCCTGGTAGTTTTCCAAAGTTTTTCGACTCTGTTGATTTATTCAGAAACGTTTTTGCTTTCCTCTCAGCATCCAGGACTCTCCGTCTCTCTGCCAGGCTCCAGATTTATTTCACTGTTTCTTTTTTTCATCCATCAACAGAAAAGTTGAACTCCATCATGCTGTATATTCACTTTGGAAGAAATATAATTTCCGGGAGTTTCATCATCATTTCTCTGACATATTGTGCCTGTTAAGGTGAAGGTGGAGGTTAAAAAAATGGCATCATTTTGTCAACATGGTCTCAGGTTACTGCTCTCTCTTCTCAACTGTTCTGATTTTCTGCATCGCTCTAAAGAGAAGAGGAAAGTTTACAGACGGATGTCAAGCTACAGACCAAACTATAAAAAAAAAGTAATCACAGTTTCTGAGGGAGGAACTGAAGATTGATGTTGAGTCGAGCACTTCCTCTCTTGGATCATATCAGGCACAAAAAAACTGAGATTTAGTGATACCAGGCCCGGAGCGCTCTCAGGCACGGGGTCTCCCTCATTCCATATTCATACCCCTTCACTGATTGAGACCTTTATTATTATAAAAGCATTTTGTGATCACCATGGATACGATCATTTCTCTTGGTTTGTCCCCTCTCCACAACATATGAACTGCTTAATGGACCAGCCAGTGATGGACAGTAACTAATACCCCAAATGACTTTTCAGGTGATTTCACTGTTGCAGACAAATTTCCAATGTTGGAATAAAATCATTAGAGTTTTACTGCAATTGGTGGATGCTCCCATGACCCCGATCATTTGGTGTAAGGTGGTCATAAAACTCTGTCCGAGCTGTCTGAGGTCAGTCTTTTTTTCTTTTTTTTGTCTTGACATTTCGAGAAAATCACACGTTTAATATTATCGTAGATTTTTAGTTTTGGCTCAAGCACCAAACTGCAAACCGGGTTGGCGGATAGCATAGAGGGGACTCCAAGCAGTGTTGGGCTTGTTACTCTGAAAATGTATGTCGAAGCATCCTTGAGCAAGATACTGAACCCCAAATTGCTCCTGATGATGCTTCCACAGGTGTGTGTGTGTTAAAAACTGAAAAAAAGGGCACCTTGTATGGTAGCCTCGGCCACCAGTGTATGGACGTGTGTGTGAATGGGTGAATGTGACTCGTGGTGTAAAAAGCACTTTGAGTGGTCGGATGACTAGTTGCTATACAAATGTAGGTCCATTTACCATCTATGTACCTGCAGCTTGTCGTCTTTCCTCCCGACAAAATCAAAGTAATGGGAATATTTCCAGCTGCTAAGGTAAACGTTTCCATCTTGAAAATTAGCTTGTTGCTTTGTGACGTTCCTGGGCAGTGCGACAATTACTAAAATAAGTCTGCAGATGTGATGCTTTATTTCAAGTCAGTAGTGATGTGATAACAAAAGTAACGTTGTGATGAGTTGTTTGGTTTTGTGGTAACTGTAATATTACACTACTCCTTACTGGAAAAAGTAATATTATTGCTGTAACACGTTACTGCCCGACACTGGTAATGACTTGTGAAATTGGACATCCGTTTTGCTGATGATATTTGTCAATTTTTTGCCTGAGTAAAAATACAGAAGTTTTATTTCCAAGCTTTCAGTTTCCTTTAAAAACAACATCAGAGGCAGGGTGGTGTAAATATGACCACATATTTCTGCTTATCGCTCAGTTGCAATAATGAAGCTGATATTTCAGTTCTGTTTAAATACAGTTTGCAGTATATCTGCTAATGAAAAATGCTTCTTTAAAAAATGGGAGGTCCCAGTCATTTACTTGTTTTACTTTTACCCATAGGAGCCTACGTTTGACACTTTGTTTCTTCTACATAAAAGCTCTGCATTGGTCCTTCACCACTGGGGCGGGCACGTGGCTGCACCTTCTCTCTCCTGAGAGAAGTTTTGTTTTTTTGCATTAGTCACCTCTTCCTCTCTCTTAGTTTATTGTTAATATTTTTCAATGTTCTCATAAGGTCCAGGAGAAAAGTGGGTGATGATGGTACGATCATCAAACTGGTGAGCCGATGCAACAGGACACGTTAACGATTCAGTCTGCTTCAAACAAACAAATCCATCCAGTGTGTTTCTACCTGCTCTGGATGAGATGACTGAGATGTTCAAACCTCGTCCTCCCTTCACACCTCCGTACACCTGTCCAAACACAGCCTACAGTCGGACACAGACGCTCCTGTTTCCACCAAGGTGTTGGGCAACAACAACGAAAAAAAGTCACCTTCATGAGTTTTGTAACAAATGCTTTTCTGCCCCTTTTTTCCTTTGGGAGTGCTCACTGAGATCACTTTGATTGATTGTTTCATGTTGTGTAGAAAAAATGCAGAATCTCAAACAGCAGAAAATCAGCATCTTGAGCAACAAGTGCATTCAGGTGTGCAGTTGCAGCAGCATGTCGGGCAGCTGATCCATCAGTTGACTGGTCTGTTTGAGATCAGCTGATGTAGCTGGGATGTGACGCCAGCGATAGCTGTATTATGTTTTTAGGGTTGTCTGTATGTATTCCCACTCTCGTGAATGCAATATCTCAAGAACGTCTTGAGAAAATTTCTTCATATTTGATGCAAACATTCACTTCAACTCAGTGATGAACTGATTACATTTTGGTGGTCAAAGAACAACTGTGACATCATATTGTTCTACTCAAAACACTTTTCTGGCCATTATTCAACGTCATATCTCAGGAAAAGAAGAGGTTTCATTTGGTCAGATATTTAACTGGTGACACTATTATTTGGTGTCCACCTTGAAACTGTGCTGATTGTATAGATCTTCTGTGTGTGAAGCATCCATGTTTTCACTGACATGGATGTAAACTGTCAGAGAAACTGGACTGGTGCACGGAAGCAAACAGCAGCTGGGCGGTAATTCTAGTTTTAATAAGAGCACCAGAGCCAAATTAGTTTAGTTTAGTAGTTTATGTAACAGGTGCCACGCACAGTGTAAGTGTTGAGCTGGAGTTGAGCTATATAGCCAAATTGCATCTGCAGTCCCTCGGCAGGAAAATATTAAAAGACTAGTCCATAGCCATTGGTAGCTTTGTCACCTTCTACCTATGCCAATCCTCAATGCCTATGTGCAGTTTCACATAGATTGACCACGTCAGTGAG
>NC_065525.1:44182353-44213935 GCF_006386435.1 Epinephelus moara | reverse complement strand
AAGTTTCATGTCTCTACCACATACGGGGCATGAGATATGCCCATTCAAAGTTTGACATTTCAATCGGTTGCTATAGCGCCCCCCTTTGGCCAATTGATGTAATATTGCTTCATTGGCATCCTCCCATGACCCTCTACCACTGTGCCAAATTTCACATGGATTGACCAAGTCAGTGAGGAGAAAAACGTGGAACAGACACACACACACACACAGAGTTTTTGTCATTCTATAGTAAGACAATACTGTACAAGTAATTTGCAAGCAACACAATGAACCTCAGACCATGGCCCTATAAACACTGCAGGCACGCTGTTCGTCCATGCTTAGGACTGTTTATGAGGAGGTGTTTTAAACAGTAAGGTTTCAGTGAAAGTGAATGTGTTTGTGAAGCGCTGAGCATATGACTAAAGGAGTCTTGGGTTATCCTGCATGAGTCTTGTGAAAGGTTATAAATTAATGTTTTGAAATAGTTTTGCTGATTTAAAACAAGGTCCCCTGTGACTTCATTTCATCATGAATTTTCATGGTTTTGGGTTCTTTGTTCGACTTTGAGGTGTTCGAGAAAAACCAAGTCCACGTAACACGCAGTGAGAATTTGATGTACAAATGGTCCTTTTGTGCGTGAAGTATTCCTTAAAGTAAAACATCTGAGTGCTTCTTCCACCACTGGAGTACATGTCAGAATATGAACATGATTTTCTGTCCAGTGTTTAAACATCACTGTGTATAGTATAGCTGTTAGTCGACCTCTCAGACGGGGGCTGCAGACAGTTACCTACCTGATGTTAAAGTGTTGCATCTGCTGCCATCACGATGTTGGTTTTGGTTGTGGGGGCGTCGGCGAGGAGGCTGGTGATATGTAAATGTCCCCATTACTGATGTAAACCTCCTCTCCTCCTCTCTGTCACGTCGTGGGAGTGACTTAATTAAGGCCTCCATTAAAATGTCTTATTAAAACACTGCTCTGTAACAGAGCATTTACTGATCCCCGCTGCAGATCTTCATTTGTACTTGAAGTTTTCGGGAGGCTGTGCTGGCGGTAACCATGGGAGCCTCCTGTTGATGAAGATGACGGCAGAGGGTTTCTGTCTCTCTGTGCACTATAATTAACTCATCATGTACTCATCTGCTGATTTGTCAGACTCTCACCACATAGTTTATCAAGTTGAATGTCTATTTGTGGAGTGAGAAATTCAGTGTTTGCACTGCTCTGTTAAATATTCACTGTCTGGGCTAAAATTATCAGAGCTCACAGTGGAATTAATCTGTGATGGATTTAGATCAACAAACATCATTAACACGCTGAATGCTTTGGGTTTTTATTTGTCACAGTTACATACAGTACAGTCTTCACTCTGTGTGCTCCATCTCAAATTTACTCCGTCTTTGTTCTCACTATAAGAAAAAAAAGGTCTTTACATTTGGGCTCTATTTTTTAATAACATATCGGCACATTTCCAGAGGTACCGGGGATATTTTTAGGCAACGTCGATACAGTTCTGCTGTGTTTGTAGTGACAACACCTGTTTGTTTTTTTTAAGGCAATACTGGCACATTTCCAGCAGTGATTGTGGTGACAACAACAGGGCTTTTTTTTAAGGCATCAGCAAATTTTTTGTGCAATTTTGGCTGGTTTTTTTACACAATGCTGGCATATTTCCAGCACCATAACAACCAAACATATTTTGAGGCAACATCGACACATTTCCAGCTTGTTTATAGTGACAACAGCTATGGATCTTTTAAGGGAAAATCAGCATATTTCCAGCTGTATTTGTGGCAACAAGAAGCTGGTATTTTTAATGCAACATCAGCATATTTCCAGTGCAATTTGTGGCAACAACAGCAAAGTATTTTTTTAAGGCAACATCAGCACATTTCCAGCTGTGTTTGTGGTGACAACAACTATGGAATTTTTCAAGGGACGTCAGCTAATTTCCAGCGGTGGTTGTGGCGCCAAAAATGGGTATTTTTTAAGGTGACAACAGCACATTTCCAGCGATGTTTGTGGCGACAACAACCAGGGATATTTTAAGGCAATATTGACACATTTCCAGCAGTGTTGGTGGCTACAACAGGTGATTTTTTTTTTTAACACAACCTAAGCACATTTCCAGCTCTGTTTGTTGGAACAACAAGCTGGTATATTTTCTGCGACATCAGCACATTTCAAGTGCATTTTATGAGGTAACGTTGGCACATTTCCAGCAATGCTTGTGGCAACAACAACGAGGTATTTTTAAAGCGATGTTGGCGAGTTTTCAGCGGTGTTTATGGTGACAACAGCGGGGATTTTTTAAGGCAACATCAGCACATTTCCAGCTGTGTTTGTAGTGACAACAGCGGGGATTTTTAATGCAATGTCAGCACATTTCCAGTGCAGTTTGTGGCCAGAACAATCAGGGATTTTTTAAGGGGAAGTCAGCACATAATCAGCGGTGGTTGTGGCAACAAAATTTGAATATTTATTTCCAATTTTACTTCCAAACATGATCATAACATGATTGTTTTTTTAGATAACCAAGTGTTTTTGTGCTTAAATCTAACCACACATTAACAACATAACCACAACAACATAAAACATGACACATAATTGAAAATTGAAACATAAAGTAAAGTGTGAACTTATTTCCTGAATCTGAAATTTAAAAATGCAATCTGTAGTTTGCAGAAACATACAATGCAAACATTTATTCTTGCAACTGGGTTGTAAATACCACTCTAAACAAACTGCTGTGTGATAAGTAGAAGTCCTGCATTTAAAATCTTACCTGAGTAAAAATACAAGAGTATAGGTACAAAGGTAAACTTAAAGTACCAAAGGTAAAAGTACTTATGATACAGAATTGCCTGTTTCCGAAAACTATAGTATAAACTAGGTCATAATTATCAGTGCATTCATGTGTTTATCACTTTAATGATGCAGCTGGTAAAAGTGGAGCTCATATTAATTAGTTTATACAATAATGCAAAGCTGTAAAGTAACAAAAGTTTTCAAATACAAATATTTCCTTCAGACACGTGCAGATGAAGTATAAAGTAGTAAAAAATGTAAATACTAAATTACAAATACCTCGAAGTTGTACTTAAGTAAGGTACTTGAGTTCCACTGGTTTATTCAGACTTCAACCAAACTATGGCGGACCTGAATTGATCAGCAGAATCTGGAGCAGGACGCTCACTCACTGACGTTTACAGTAACAGCAGCAGCAGTCGTCTGTGTGCAGGCTGAGTGCCAGCTGCGCGCCGGCCACAACTGAGGCCAACAGATAGAGAAGCCACAGAATCACTAATAAGCACATCAGAGGGGCCGGGTTCCCTGAACGCAGCACCAGCTGCCCGGGGGGGGCGTTCACATGCACATTCACAGGTAGACGGAGAGAAGTCAGGGCCGCCGGGAGAGAGTCACGCTGCCTCCATACATAATGAACCAGGCTTTGATATTCAGCCGGAGGATCCCAGAGACGATTAACATGCAGCTTCCACCCACATCAGCTCCTCCCGGGAATCCAGCTCCCCTGACCTCAACTGATGAGCTACTTTATCATATTAATATGCTAACGGTGCTATTATTAGTGTTATTATCAGCGTCTACAACCACTTCACACTGCCAGGATTTATCTTGGAGAACAAAAATTGCACGAAAATGCGCTTCACTCTTCACTCTGATACGTGTCGGGTTATATCTCCAGAAATACGTTTTCAAGGAGTTATGATATTTCTGGATTGTCAGGTGGTTTTGAAATAAAGAGACACTTGATTTTTAAGGTTACAGTTTTATACTTTGCTGTGGACTGTACCTGTGTCACTATTACGACAAGACCTTCTTCTTTAAAATGATCACAGTGACAAAAGAGATGACTAAACTCCATCAGTGCATAAAATACATGTTAATATTCATGTAGCATTCGTCTCCTTTTACATAAATGTCGAAAGACGGGACGCCCTGCACACTTGAGTGGATTAAGGTCTGCACAGGTAGTCATTATTCATCCTGCAGTGCTGATTTGTCTGATCCTTCAGCCAGACATGTTCAGGACCCCCCTGGATTCCTCTTCACATCTCTCTTCATTGTTATCAGAGTGTCAGATGTGACGTGTGTCCCTCTGTACAGGAGCTAGAATGAGAATTTTCGACATAAATACCCAATCCTATAAGGCCCAGTCCCAACCCTTTCCCCTGACACTTAGCCCTTAGCCCTCTAACTGACACATCATAAGTTTTTATCCGTTTAAAAGAAATGAGCTTCCTGATGTGTCTCAAATGCACAAGCTGCTGTGAGACCTCAATGACTCCACAGGTCTCAACCAACGACTGTACAAAAAGACAGACGGCACGACAGCCAGGCCCCCAAGAAGCGCCCCGGACTGTGAAGCCAATTTTACATAGTGGCCAAACAGTGTAACTACAACTTTCGAATGTTAATTTTTTTAGATAAGTTTGGTTTTAATTAGTAATTTGATGCTATAAAGAAGGAGGCGCGACGCCATGATTGACAGCTATGTGTGCCAATGGGTGTGCTTGCCATCAACAGTGCTGCCCACGATTGGCGGGTGGATGAGTGTAAACTCTACACAGCGGAAATTGCTACTGCACAGACACTGGCTCCAAATGACGTCACCAGCACAATGTGGCAGCGGCCGTATCTGGGATATTTTGGCTTCATTTTTGTATAGTGGGAGGAAGTGGAGATGTGTCGTCCATCTNCCAAATGACGTCACCAGCACAATGTGGCAGCGGCCGTATCTGGGATATTTTGGCTTCATTTTTGTATAGTGGGAGGAAGTGGAGATGTGTCGTGCATCTTTACATTGGGGGGGGGGGGGGGGGGGGGGGGTGAACAGTATAAAACTTGTTGTTGACGCTTCACAAATCTATTCTGCTCCTCCTTAAATAAAAAAAAGCAGTGTGTGAGCAGCGATTAGCTTCACTCTGCTGCTTATCTTTCTCATGACTCCTCACACTTGTGGCGAGCAAATCAATGCCAACCACAGTGTTATTGCCTGCCATCCATAGCTGTCGTTTAACTGGTGTTTTTTATTTTGTGTGAGGGGGAAAGGTCGCTCTGGGCCAAATGAAGAGAACATATCACCAGTTTACAGCAGAGAGAGAAAGAGAGGGGCTGAATCCTAATGTCTCCAAAAACTGAAACATCTGCAGTCCAATATTTAACAGGAAACAAACACCAGACATCCTCATACAGTGAATACATGTCTTATTTTTATGTAGCTCTCTGGGGTAAGCTCTGCCAGGGTTGGGGGTTGAGATGGTTACTGTATTTAAAAATTTACTCATCATCATAACTGTAAATAAGAAATTGTGAATCATTTGGAATAATTAGAGCTTTTTTTTTTTTTACATAAAAGTAACCGCTTTTCTTTATTTTATTTTTTTTTGTGCAAATACATACTGTATAATAGGCTTGTGCCAGCTGGCGATCAGATCATATATCGACCATGGAAGGGATAATGGACAGTTGTTTTTTCTAAGCTGATATTTAGATGATTTTAACGAATGTACTATCAGGTGTTAAAGGTCCAGTGTGGAGGATTTAGGGGGATAAATTGGCAGAAATTACATATAATATATGAAGTGTGTTTTCTTTCGTGTAAAATCACCTGAAAATATAAATTGTTGTGTTTTCGTTTTCTTAGAATGAGCCGTTTATATCTACAAAGGGAGCAGTACCTCATTCACAGAGATCCCCATGTTGCACCACCATGTTTCTACAGAAGCCCAGAACAGACAAACCAGATACTAGCTCTAGATAGGGACATTTGCACACATTAGCAAGTGCCATCCCCAACATGCCAAACAGTATTGGGGAGACACTGATTTGTACCATGAAACTGCTTTTTTCAGTGTTTTACTGGCTTGAATCACCAGGTTTGTGTGTTTTGGAGAGGAAAGGATGTCTGTGGATAATTTGGCCTCCAGTAAAATCCTCCAGAACGACGACCACTGAGGGAATTCTAACCAGGAGGATTTTGGGTTGGTTTTGTTTGCAACCTACTGTATAATCCTAGATGCCACCAAATACCCCTAAATCTCACACACACTTTTCCTTTTAATGTTATTAAAATAATCTTTAGAAGGTGCGCCCTAATGTGTAGAGAAGTTCCTGGTGGAGCAGCATGCATACCTGGTGATCCCCGTCAGCACGAGTGAATTTTAAACCCTTAATGAACCTTCTGTGTTTGGTCAAATGCAGTGAAATTTTTTATTTGACAAATTATGTACATGGCAGATGCACACTTAATTATAGCTGCTGTGCAGCAATGTGTCGGGTCCGGGCATTTTTAGGCAATTCTGAGCAACAAGCAGAAGAATTGGAAGACATTTAGGAATTTAGCAACACAATCTGCCTTTTGCATCAGCTGAGGCTTGAACTCACAACCTCTGAGACTAAGAATCAATTTCTATCTCACTGAGCTAATTAGTCAGTGACAATTCATGTGTAGCTTCACAAATTGACTAAGCCAGACGTGCAGGTTTAGCAGCCGTCCATGCATGGAAAAGCAGATTTCAAACCACTGTAAAAAATTCAGTTATCGAAACAAAAATCTGAAAATACACATATTGCATCTAGACAGCATGGAGATGTTGGTAATTTGTTTGTAACAATGATTGATTTGCTCCATAAGTGAAAAACTGATGTTTAAAATTGCCATTTTTACATTGACTCCAATTGTTCACATTAGAGCAAAATTCAAAATGCTGTCAAAAATTCAGTTTTTGAGATAAAATTCTGAAATTTGCCACACATCATCTACCATGACTCTAGAATTTTGTCATTTTTTTCATGAACATTGAAGATTTATTTAGCAAGAATTTGCATGTATATGTTTACAGTACCGTTTACAGTCAAACATTTTGATGCACTGTAGGCTCAATTTTTGATAAATCAAAAATCTGAGAAACATAGTTTTTGTAGGACAGTCTGAAGATGCTCTGTAGCAAGTTTGGTGTCAATTGAGCAAAAATTGTGGGAGGAGATAGGTTTAAGAAGTTTTACAGTTTTTGAAAAAAACAGAGTGATGAACTTCATAATTTTTAATAGGTTTAAATGTACAAAAGTTTCTTCAGTATTGGGGCTACAGTTTGATGAAAGTTGTGAAGTTGTAGCACGTATGGTTGATTTGTTATGAATTTTCAAAGTTTTGAACTTTAGACGCTTGCTGTAGCGCCACCATCAGGACTATTGGCTTGAGTTTACAGCTGAGGATATCTGGCATGAGACTGGACCTTTGTGCAAAGTTTGGTGAGTTTTCACCCATGGGAAGTATGATTTCCTCAGAAGAAGAAAGAAGAAAGAAGAAGAATACCTAGGATAACAATAGTGTCCTGGCAGCTTAGCTGCCCGGACCCTAATTAAGGTCACAGACAATCTCTGCAGTTATTATAATTTACCAGGTAATACCAGTCCCGTGTGAATAGGGCTTCAGTCATCCATGCTGGCATTTTACTGGCGTGCTGTGACATAACTAACCACAGCCCCCCGGTGATCGCATCTCCAATCAGCGATCTTGAGTAATCACGACTGGACAATATGGAAATAAAATCGATCACCCCACCCCACTGTACAACACAAATAAGACATGACACAACAACAAGAATGCAGAGACAAAAATGACAAAAAAAATCTAGCGTTAGTAGTGCAAGAGCATATTGAAATTAAAAGGTAGAATGAATCAAAATGAAAACCGACTACAAGATCTAAAAATAAATTTCAGAATAAAGAGAAAGGAAGAAATATATCAGCTCTGACTTCGATTCATGTGTAACTCAGAGATGTTGGGAGATATCAGAGAAGAGAGCGGATACTGCTGTCAAAAGTACCACAATGGCCAAATGGCACATTAGTAATCCTGACCAGCCTCTTCCAGGAATACTTCAGGTCGTTACTTCAGACTATTCAGTCTTTTTATAACCCGAGTAAAAAGTCAAGAGCTTGATCCAAGGATGGAGGTTGTCAAATGCTGAACAGGTTGTAAAACCCCTTGACACAAATTTGTGATTTGTGTTATTGGACTGTATAAATAAACCTGTCTTCTTCAGTAGGCCTTGGGCTCAGTCAGGGTTGTACTGACTGTGGTTTGACTGGTTCAGTTTGTAGTTTGCATTGAGGAGGGTGTCTAAATGGCGGGGCAGTTTGGATTAAAGCAGTACTACAGCCCCCAGATGACCTCATGTATATCAGTTACTCACCCCAGGTTATGTTGAGATCAAGAAAACTTTTTCTTGCGTGCCTCCAGCGAACGAAGAATCAAAAAACCTAAAAGTGATCACATTTCATTTTTTGTGTTGGCCACACCCTAACCTTTATCAACCAGGTACTTTGTTACTTTTACTTGAATCATTTTTATTAGATTAATTGTACTTTTATCTGAGTATGAATTTCAGTACTTTACCCACCACTGTAGCTTTCATTATTCCTCCACAGCTGGAGGCATTACTGTTTTCGGGTTGTCTGTCTATACGTACGTCTCATCCTTATGAACGCGATAGCTCAAGAAGACCTCGAGGGAATAACTCCAAAGTCGGCACAAATGTCCACTTGGACTGATGAATTGATTAGATTTTGCTTATTAAGGGTCAAAGGTCAAAGTCACTGTGATCTTGCATCTGTCTCATTCTTGTGGAGGCAATATCTCATAATGCCTTGAGGGAAGTTATTCAAATTTGGCACAAACGTTCACTTGGACTGAAGAATTAGCTGATTAGAATTTTGTGGTCCAAAGTCAAAGGTCAAGGTCAGTGTGACCTCACAAATATACATTTTTGGTCATAGCTCAAGGATTCCTAGACTAATTATGCCAACATATCACACTAATGTCTAACAGGTTAAAATAATGAAGTGATGACATTAAAGGGATAGTGCACCCAAAAATGAAAATTCAGCCATTATCTACTCACCCATATGCCGATGGAGGCCCTGGTGAAGTTTTAGAGTCCTCACATCCCTTGCGGAGATCGGAGGAGGGAGCGGCTAGCACACCTAATGGCAGACGGCGCCCCAGACTAATGTCCAAGAACACAAAATTGAATCCACAAAATATCTCCAACATGCTCATCCGTAGTGATCCAAGTGTGCTGCAGAACGCGGAGCACAGAGAAGCAGTCAGAGCTACAGGCTACAGTGAGGCTAACAACAGAGTTCATATGATGTTTTTCCAAACAACTTTTTATGTCGGGGCTGCAGCACACTTGGATCACTACAGATGAGCATGTTGGAGATATTTTGTGGATTCAATTTTGTGTTCTTGGACGTTAGTCTGGGGCGCCGTCAGCCATTAAGTGTGCTAGCCGCTCCCCCCGCCGATCTGCGCAAGGGATGTGAGGACTCTAAAACTTCACCAGGGCCTGGGGCATCGGTAGCTTAGTGGATAGTGCCGGCGCCCCATGTATAGAGGTGATGCCTCGCTGCAGCGGTCGCGAGTTTGACTCCAGCTTGCAACCTTTTGCTGCATGTCAACCCCCCACTCTCTCTGTCTCCCCATTTCACACTGTCCTGTATATTAAAGGCAAAAAGCCCAAAAAAATAATCTTTAAAAAAAATAAATAAATAAATAAAACTTCACCAGGGCCTCCATCAGCATATGGGTGAGTAGATAATGGCTGAATTTTCATTTTTGGGTCCACTATCCCTTTAATATCCAGAAGGTCAAAGGTCACCTTTCCTGTGACATCATAATGTTCTGCATAAAACACTTTTCTGGCCATTATTTACCGTCATATCTCAGGAATAGAAGGCGAGAGATACTGAACTGGTGACTTTAATCTTGGGTGCTGATTGTATAGATCTTCTGTGTGTGAAGCATCCATGTTTTCATTGACATGGATGTAAACTATAAGAGAAACTTGACTGGTGCGCGGAGGCATACAACCACGGAGTGGTAATTCTAGTTTTTTCGCGGGAGAAAGTACCACTACTCTCCTTTACACTCATTCCTGGGCTGAAATGACCATGCCGAGAGGCTGGGATGCAGAGGACCCGAAAACACTGACCAATCAGAGCAGACTGGGCTTTTTGAGCGGAAGGGCTTGAAAGAGACAGCCACTAAAACAGAGAATCTCAGACAGAGGGTGAATACAGGTGCTCCAGCACAGACAGTATGAGGAAAATAAAACCATCAAACTATGTAAACATGTTCAAGTAGAAAGTGGGGATACAAAAAAGAGCCTGAAAAAGAGGATAATAGGTCCCTTTCACCTGACTGTAACCAAAATAACTCTGACCTGACAGATACACTCAGAGTCTTTGATGTATCGTTCAAAGGAGCCCCCGAAAGCCTAAAATGTCCCCGTTCTGAAATTCAACCCGGACCACAGTTGAGTCTGAAATGATCATTAGTGAGAGCTGGGAGGACATTAAGGATTTTGGGGAGCTGTGGCAGGATGAAATTCTAATTACAGAATGTTTTTCCCAGAGTGTTTATCTCTCTACAAACAGTACACAGTACTATCTAGTAGCAGCACTTCCAGCTTGGTCATGCAATACAATTAACGCAACTGGAAATGTCTGTGAGTGGGAAGCCAGTGAGGGATCACGTAATTATTGCGAGACAAAAAACAAACAAAAAATCAAACTGCACTGAGAGATTTCCGTTAATATTACGGAGACACAGTTGAATAGAGAAATGTCCGACTAATACTGTGCTTTGTTCTCTTACAAATGTCATTTCTCTTTTTCTAAAGAACTCGATGACACTAATTTCTGCAATTTAAGACACTTCAGTTTCAGTCCAACAATTAACAGACGAGTGACATTAAAACTGCAGGAACATCCAGATTCTTTGCCGTTATGTAATTGGATCAGCCTGTACTGGAGACTTACTGAAGTACGGCATGTTCTGGAGTTGGATTTCATAGATGCCAACACAGACTGTGGAAATCATCTCCAAAGTTATTCCTGCTCAAAGGACAGTATATACTTTTGTTTTAGAGAAAGACAAATGTAAGACCATGAATACATTACGGGGACAAAGCAGACAGTCAGTGCTCATCCATAATCCCACAGATCCTGAGCTGCAGCCAGTCTTTGTTGGGTTATCAGTTGATTTCTATCTTCCAAACTGACAGAAAATGAGTTAATTATACCAAATATTCCTGTGTTGTATGATCCTGTCTGGTCCGTCCACCTGGTCTCTTCAATCCTGCAGAGCGCTGACATTCACTTTAAAGATCTGCTGCTCCAGTTTCTCTCAGGCCTCAGCTGCCCTCAGATCAGACTCTCGCAGCCCCGAGCTTTAAACCAGTTCTGCTTTGATCGGAGAGGAAGGTGGCGTCCAGGTAACTGAGACAGAGAGCCGTACAGTCACAGGATTCAGCCTCAATTAACCTCTCGAAACCTTTATAAACTTCCACTTTAAGGAGATTTAAAGTTTGATGATTCCAAGACTTTTTTAACCTCTGCACCATTTTCATCAGAGGGAAAAGTTTTTAGATGTTGTGTGCATCATTTCAGACACATGTTCCCCCAAAATAAAAAATAATGTAGGAACTGAAGAACTTTAAAGAAACATGCATTTTTGTCCCACTTCCCAAAGGTGAAGTTTGGAGCTACAACGATAATGCAAGTTATACTACATATGCAGTCTTTACTGAACTACACATACTGCATACTTATTGTAATATTCTCTGTGCAGTTTGTGCCCAAAAACGTGTCTCACACACTGGAAACTGCTGGTGACACCAGAGAAAAGACTTAGTGATCAACAAGCTTCCACCTAGGAAATATTACAGCTGCTAAACAAACATGTTTAGCAACATAAGCACAAAGTACACACCCCATACTAGATGAATGGTTTTTAATTGGTAATGGTAATTGGCCCGTCAGATCTCAAGTTGCTGTCCAAAGTGACGGGGATCCTTTCACATCTCTCAGAGCAAACAGAACGTAAGCTCAAAGATTTGTCTTGTTCCCAGGCAGCTTTAGGCGCGTTAACATTCACCTGGTTTAATGTGCATATGTGGAAACATCAAAGATTTGGGGGAAAGAAAATCCTGAAATATTGCAAAACAGTTCTTATGCTTGGGGAAGGTGGGAAGGATGGTTTTTGGCTATAACTCAAGAATTCCTACACTAACTACGACAACATTTTACACAAATGTCTGACAGGATGAAATAATGAAGTGGTGACATTTTGTATTCAGAAGGTCAAAGGTCAACTTCACTGTGACGTTATAATGTTCTACAAAAACACCTCTGCGGCCATTATCAAAAATCATATCTCAGGAACAGAAGGGGAGACATTTGGTCAGATACTGAATTGGTGACTCTAATCTCAAACTGTGCTGATTGTATAGATCTTCTGTGTGTGAAGCATCCATGTTTTCACTGACATGGATGAGAGGAACTTGATTCGTAGAGGCGTACAGCTGCAGGTGGTAGCTAGTTTTGCTTTTGCTGTCCAGACTTTGTAAGATCAATGTGTTTATGCCAAAAAACGGATTTGGTCTGGCAGTCTGAACAAGGCCTAAGCGTGACTCTGAGACCGAGTGGCTGTCTTGCACTTTCTCACCTCCCTCCCCGGCTCTTCATCAGCGTCCTCTGACCTTCACGCCGATCGCACCGTTTGGTTTGGTGGTAACAGCTTGTGTTGGAGAAGCCACATAAATCACTTCGGAGCATGTTTTTTCTCTCAGGCCCACAAATGAGTTTATGCTTCGCTGTCTGTCATACATTTTCATAATGATTCCTCGACGCATCGCTGGAATCACCACCGCAGTTTCGGGCCCTTGGGGAGGGGGGAAACTCGCCATCTGTCGCCGTGTTTTCCTCTTCCTTCCTCTTCCTGCCTCTCCTTCCTGGTGGCTGAGCGGAGCCCCACCGAGGATTCCCCCGCTGTCAGTCTGACACTCAGTCATGGGGGCCATTAACCCGGGCCTCGACTTTACGTGAGCCGGTTGCCATGGCGACTCGGGTGGTCTCTGAGCAGTGGTGGCGGCGGTGTTGTGTGTCGGGAGCATGTGCACAGGTGTGTCGTAACAGATGGTGGAGAGGGCGGGGAGAGGAAACAGAGGTTTGTGCTGCCTGGTTGAGCTCTCCGCATGGATATGTGTGTGTGTGTGTGTGTGTGTGTGTGTGTTTGTGTGAGCGCACATGTGCGTGTGTGTAAGTGAGTCGATGATCCCTCCCACCGCAGCCAGACATTTGGTTTTTTACCCCAAAACGAGCTTCATCAGCATCAACAGTGGTGATGAGCGAGAATACAAACAACACTTAAATGTTTCACAGCTGAGAGAACACAGATGCTCTCTGCGTAACTCCGCCCGTTACCAACAATGTCTACATGGATGCAGCTGCGTCTCATTTGGATGTTTTTATTGATTATTGATATGAAATTAATATCGACTGCTGCATTTTATTAGTTATTTACTTCGTACATAGCTAACATAAGAGGAGATGTGTTTTTGTGAAAACTTTTTTTGCAGATTACCTTCTTAGGTTTATTGAGAGAATTACACTATTCAATTATTAATAAATACACACACTGTTTATAAATATTATATCATATTCCTTAAAGGGACAGTTCACCCTAAATAAAAAATACATATTCTTCCTCTTACCTGTAGTGCTGTTTATCAACCTAGATTGTTGGTACACCACGAATCAACTTTTTTTTTTCCAACAAACACACGTGGTTGGGTTTAGGAAAAACGAACAGGGTTTGGCTTTAAAATCTTGTGGGACACAAACACCGCTCTCTCGAGTGAAAGTCGGTGTTTGTTGGACCCATCCACCCCCACTCTCACCTCCTCAGTTGGACTTTCCCCACCTTAACTTTTGTTCTTGTCCCCCCGCGTGTCCTCCTGACACCGTCCAGCGCCGTTACACCATAATGGCAACTGGCCGCATATCATGCCGACATTAAAGGATGCCTTTTTTCGTTGGTTTCTGACACAGCAAGTCACTGCTCAAGCGCTGGATTTTGACGACTTCGGAGTGAGACCGGGCTCACGGTGGATGTATCCAGACCTTTACTTAAGTAAAAGTAGTAATACCACAGTGTAGAAATACTCTGAGCTTTGGCTGTGGCTCAGAGGTAGAGCGGGTCGTCCACCAATCGAAAGATCAGCGGTTTGAAGAAGTAAAAATTACAATATTTACTTCCAAGATGTGGAGAAGAAGTATGACGTAGTAGAAAATGAAGATAAACAAGGACAAGTACCTCAAAATTGAACTGAATATAATTTTTTAACCGTTTTAAGAAGCTCAGATGTTGTGATGGTGTGTTCTGTGAGTTCATAGCGGTTCAGGTTCAGAGTACGACTGTGTATCAGGTCTCTAACTGCCTCTTTCTGCCTGTAACGACCCATCGTTACACTGAGAGCCCTTCACAGCACACTGCAGACAACAACACAGAGAATCAATAGTCTCGCACTGGCTCATAAACGCAGCACGGAGCCTAACGATGCGTTCAGGGTCATCTGTCACAGTGAGATGAGGAGAGAGAGTTCTGGTGTTTCTCTGCTCTGTTGTTGATCCCCATTTAAAAGACAGAGATTCTGAGGAGTTAATGATGGTCCAGCTGCTCACATGATGGAGCTCCAACAGTTTAACAGTCCACCACAGCTCACAGTTAACAGGGCGAGAGGAGCGGGACGGCGTGAGCCCTCTTTGTTCAGTGTCACTGTTGGAATGGTTTAAAAGCTTATAATGCAGGAGAATTTATTTTCCAGTGTTTTGGATTCTGCTTTGTGTGGATTGTTTTATTCATCTCAGCTGCAGATCTGTGAAGCTATGGAGGCCGATTAGTGCCAGTGTGCTGAGAAAAGATTCTGTAAGTCTTTATAATTAGACTTGCACCGATAAATCGTCAGTGCTCAAAAAATTGTAATTGTCTTTATCAAAATAGTGAAAAGCTTTCTCAAAATCGTGACTTGTTACCTCAAAATAATGAGGTCATATTTCTAAAAATGTACCTAGTGTTTCAAAATAATGAGTGCGTATCTAAAAATAATGAGTTAATGTCTCAAAATTTTGACTAAGTATTTCAAAATAATGAAGCTTTCTCAAAATAATGACTTCATAACGTAGTAATAATTTGTATTATTTTGAGATATTAAGCAATTTCTTAAAGTTTCATTATTTGAATTAGTTTTTCATCATTGTGATTTACAGGGATTTTTTTTACACTGGCAGAAATGGGCTTCCATACAGACCTTTATTTGAATAGAGGCTTACTTATGGGAGATTGGCTTTTTATTTCTAATGTTCACTGTGAGGAGTCTGCACTTCCTTCATGTTTACCTCTTATAATTACCAGATACATTTTGTACAATGTAATTTCATTTTTCTACAGTCATGTCATATTTACCACTCCTTCTGTCACTAGAGCAGTTTATAATCAGTCATTATTTCTACTGACTTCTACTTTGTTATTTTTGTGATCAATGTTCAGCTACTTTCAAATAAACTAAGAACTTCCTGCAGATGTTTCACTGTTAACGTCTCGGAGTGGCTCAAAAGACATAATCTTCCCCCTTTCTGATTGTGTTTTTTGTGTAAAAAATCTGCAGGAAATGTTAAGTTTTGTTTGCAGCAGATCTAGAAAAACAGCAAAATGACAACTGCAGCTCAGCATCCACCACTTTGACTTTCCCACCAGTCATCTGGAGAGACAAAGCTCTAAGTGATGGCTGGTTTTGTGCCAAACTTTCTGCCCGAGGAGATGAAATTATCAGCCGCAAACACGAGTCACTAGATTGATTCCAGTAAATGAACCGAACAGAGTCGACCATCTGTTGGTTTAATGAAAACTTATGGAATAATTCCTGCTGAGTTCAGACCATCATTTAGACAATATTATGTTCAGATCATCGGGTTTATCTGCATGTGGTGAAGTGAAAAGTTGATCAACACTGTCAGCTGAAATCCTTTTTTTCACATCACAGTAAACAGGAAGTAAACAGTTAGTTTCTCAGGTTTATGGTCATGACTGTTAAACTGGGGTCTTTCTGAATCACACCTCCCTGTCAGTAACGTTCCCCGCTCTGTTTCCTCCTCAGATGTACATCCAGACGGCCACACTGACCGTTTCCCTGAGCCTCAGCGCCTCTGTCTCTCTGGGCATGCTCTACATGCCAAAGGTCTACATCATCATCTTCCACCCCGAGCAGAATGTCCCCAAACGCAAGCGCAGCTTCAAGGCCATCGTCACTGCTGCCACAATGACCAGCAAGCTGTCCCAGCTGGCGGCCGAGCGGCCCAACGGCGAGGTGAAGACGGAGCTATGCGAGGGCGTGGAGGCCAGTGGTGAGTGGGCACAGGGGCTTGTTTATATGGTCCAACCCTTTTTGCATTGAAACCTGGCATGATGGTTTAATGCTTTTGCATTGGTGCCGATTTGAACAATAAACTGATCAATATAGGATTAAACATAACAGTGTTATTATAATAAATCTTTATTAGTATACAAGTTTTCTCGACATAAGCCACCATTCAAAAGTTTCAAATCAGCTCTTATGTTGACATTTTTCTTCTTTCCTTCAGTGTCTTTTTTAACAGAGATAAAAACGGCAGAATTCAGGCACTAAATGTATTATATTTACATCTGAAATAGTTCTTGCTCAAAAAGAAAAATTAAAGCAATACTTTACCTATTTTCAACCAGCTCTGTGTCACCAAGTGTGGGCAGATTGTGCAGATGAACAGTCTTAAGGTGCCCCTCGTACTACCAGCTTCTGGAGGTCCCTGCGTGTCCACCAGTCAAAATTGTTTTCCATCTGCACACCCTGCCCATACTGCAGTGACACGGAGCTGGTTGAAAATAGGCAAATTATCCCTCTAAATGGTTCAAACTCCCATTTGGTCAGTGTCCCCACAGTGTTGCCTGACAGAGGAGAATACTGTGTGAACTTTGAATTTGTTTTCCAGTCCAGAAAAGCATCACTGACTCTCAATCCTTAGAGAAATAGAAAAATGACGAGTTCCTCTGAATATAATCAAATATATCAAATCAAACATAGATCAAAACCTTGTGTCAGGTGCTCGTGGAGAACGGGAAGCAACAGGATACACAGGAAGCCAATCCAGGCACTCAAAAATATAGAAAACGAGGACGTAAGTATTAAAAAGCGTTTATTGTAGTGGCTAAATCATTAACAGAGCCAACATGTTCCGACCACTGCAGGCCTTCAACAGGGCTTTAAAAAACGATGCCTCCTCAAATTCTGTATTTTTGCCTTCCTGTGGACGTGCATTATTCTTTGGGCCCTCAGCAGCACTCAGTTGTTACATCAAAGAGGTTTAAACTGTGATGTGTCAGTCTATAGCATATTCAACTGATACTTCAATAGTGCCAACCCTAGACTAAAGCCCAGGCCACAGTGCCCATGTAAGCAGCGCGTGTGACGCAGAACCTTTTTTTTTTTTTTTTTTTTTTTCTGGCACCCATGTTAACAGGTTAGAGCAGCCTCACTGCTTATGTGAGCAGTGCTGCTCAGCAACTGCTTAGCTGTGTTACACCTAAATTTCAGAGTCTTGCCCATTTTTACCATGTGACGCAGTTTGCAGCAGAAATACACCATGAAAATTATATTTTGCTAATCATTTTGACATCAAACCACCTTTTATTACAGTTCCAATGTCTATATCTGTCATGGACATGAAAAAATTGAATATATTTATTTTTAACTCAACAGCTTTGTTCATGTGTCAAACTAAAAGCCCTCTGGCAACATTTGAATGACAGAATCAAATAATTTGTTAACCCAAGACTTTTTAATGTGAAATATTTGCAGGAAAGTATTTTTTAATACTGTAATCTTGACATTTTGGAAATGTAAATAGGCATAGCAGCAGGCATCTCTACAGCAGCACCGCAGCAGCAACACTGTCTGTGGTAACGCCTTATACATGCAAGCCACAGCAGTTTAGCAAGGTAGCTGTCACATGCTGCTCAGGCAGGCAGTGTGGCCCAGGCATATTTCTATCGTAAAGTTTGAAGAGAAACTAAGGCGAAGCAGCTGGAGGCCCCTTTTTTTAATTGTTTTTGATGAGAGTAAAGGTTTTGCGTCGCTGTGTTTCTATGTTCTAGGCTCCTCCATTTCGTCATCTTTTTTCCCATTGTCCAATCAGATGATTTGAGAGGCGGGCCTTCTGTGGTGGTCACAACAACAAGTTTACAGTTGGTAAACAATGGAGAAGAAACTGGTGATAGCGGTTGCTGGATACCCAGAGCTATACGGCCTGATGATAGACAGCAGGTTGTCAAACTGCCCCTGAGTCATCCTAAAATATGCCTGTAAACATCCATGATGGAGGAGAAGCTCCTGGACCAACTGGTGGTACTCCCCATGATCCAGCCTCTTTTTTAGGGTCTCATGTACCCACACAGATCTCTGTTTATCTGCTGACAGCCTCTCACCCTCAGCCAGAGCTACAGACAGCACCCTCTGCCTCAACATGGCAGCAGCTACACACTGATTACGGTCAGATAAATAAAATGTTTAAATAAACAGTAGACTGATTACACAGGAAGGTTAGAATAAGGAGGTGAGTTTGTGGTTGCCTGGCAGCAATAAAAAACCACAGCAAGCCTTTTCTTTCACTGGTGGCGTTCAGTTTTAAAAAGAAAGACAGTACAGCTTGTTACAGCCATTTTTATGCACCTTTAAGACAAAGTAACATGTTTTGGTAAAGAGGATTTCTGCGACCCAAAAGCATCAAAGACCATTCAAACATATAAAGTAGTCCTCCCGAGCCATCTGACTGGATCCAAGCAAACTTTGGCGGAAGTTTGCAAACTTTTGAATGATTGTGTACCTCAGTGCATCCAGTGTATTTCTGCACTGGATGCACTGAGGTCTTCTATCTGACTCTAGAGAACAATAGGATTTACCGATATGTGAGGCTGCTCCTTTAGAATACCAAGCATTTACAGACAGGCTGCGAGAACTAATGAACAGGAAAAAGACATAGTGAATACTGTTATTGTCTGAACAGAGGTGCTGTAAGAAGAAGGGTGTCAGCGTCTCTGTAGAGTCGACTATGTGGAGGTGAAGTCGGAGTGCAGCCTCTCTAATGAGGATTTAACAGGAAGTTGACTTGAGTTTGTTTAGACGTCACCTGAGACCAGATCTGATGAAACTGTTTACAGCTCAGAGTTACACTTCAAAGCTGCTTCTCGGTCCATCAGCAGAAAAAAAGTGCGAGATGTCGGATTGTTTACTCATCAGAGATGTGCTGACTGAACTGATCTGCTTAAATCTAACAAGCAGCAGCTCTCACGTCAGGCTTTACTTTCTCAGCCTCACAGAAGAGACGAACCTCTTTTATCCTGCAGTGTTGAGTGGGAGGGGAGAAAATGTCACAACGATTCAAACTACTTCAAATGAAAACTCTCGTGGGGCTCATTTGGTAAATTATTACCTTTCTTTGTAGTGAATCATGATCCTCAGATGATGAATCCTACATTTGGTGACCCACTGACCTTTCCTGTAGTGCCACTCTTGAGACAAAACTTTACAGTTGTAGGCTCTAATAGTAGCTAAACGTTCAAGATAATGTACGTTCATAGTGTAGCTGCAATGAACAGTACAGCCTCAAGGAGATGCTAGATGAAGTAAGTTCAGGGTTCTCACACATCTTTAGGGACAAGATTTCAAAACTATTCCATGAGTTTTCAAGGACCAATAATAGCCCAGATAGCACACATACATCTGGCCAACGTCAGCCCGATGTATCATGTTTAGCTCGTTAAGACGTAGCAGGGAGAGCGTTTGCTCATTGCCAAGACGTCGCTGAGACGTCGGCCTATAATCGAAAATGACCACCACGCCACGTTCAAACGATCAATAAAAGAAGCTGCGCTCAGTGGGCGCTCCTTCATTAATATTCATATGCTTCATTAACTACGACCTTTATTCATTTAGGTCGGACCTTTCAAACTNACACAGAAAAGACGATGAGCACCTAACTTCAAGAAACAAATCCCAACTTCACCACTGTATTTTTTTTAGCATTTCAGCTGTCTTTTAGCCAGATTGAAGGCTTTGTGTCCGTCACTCTGCTTCATTTAGTGTTGAAACTGTTAAATAACGGGATCTGGCGTTAACGGCGTTAACTGTTAACAGCAGCTCAACAATCAGTCCTTCATCTCGGAAAAACAGTGGCTTCAAAACTGCGCTATTACCTGTAGCCACCGGGTCAGTTTGCTTTGCAGAGGAGGAGACCTCGACTGATAAATTGCCCATAAAAATCACATTACCAACATACCGAAGGCATCCTTAAACTTCACTATTTGACCTCCGTGCTCCTCTCCGCTTCTCTCACCCACACTTGACCACCCGTCCAGGGCCCCGGAGGTCAGGCCGGGGGGCCGCGGGACCACGGGTGGCAGCTCCGGGCACTTCCACTTTAACCCAAAACGAGTGCTCACGATAACCAGATGAGCACATAACGTCAACTAGGGAAAATAAAATGAAAACACCACAGTTGTAGCCTGTTAGCTAACATGAGCTAAACCGCTAGCTAACAAAAGATAACATTAGCTGGTGGGGACGTGTGCTATATACACCCAGTCGTGCCTTACCACTCACCAGGAACCTCTTTTAACGGTCACAAAATAAACAACAAAGCTATTTTCTGCCAGTTTATTCCAGTTAGCTTACCTGAAACCAACTGCGATGAGATGCTGTGTCCCGCGAGCTCAGTTCCAAACAAAGACCGCAGATGTATGTGGGCAGACATTCTTTCAGTTCAGGGCCGATGTGTCGTCCTCAGGCCGACGTCGGCCAGATGTATGTGTGCTATCTGGGAGGTGTATTTTTTTCTTACAGTTCGGTCCGCAGACCTTCATCGGGAACCTTTTACCGAACTGAAGCTTAGTGAGAGTGTAATGATACCAATCTGCTGTTTGCTCTTCTCTCCTTAGTGCCGCCAACAAAAACCACCTACGTCAGCTACACCAACCACGCCATGTGAAGAAACCACGCCTTCGACACAAGGACGTCCCAGGACATTTAAAGAAGCAGATTTCTGTCAGACGTCACCACGAGGTGCTCTGAACAATCTGAAGGATCCGAATGACTGACAAACTGAACCAACAACATCTGTGGTGTTTTTTATGTTTACAGACAGCAGGGAACGGGCCTGAACGGCGCCCAAAACCTGACAGGATCACAACTGAAAACCATCCGAGAGACCGTGAGGAAGCAGGAGGAGGATGGTAATCCTAAAGACAAAAAAAAAAAAAATTATAAAAAAAAATTAAACAAGTCTTCTAAATGAAATACAAAAAAGAAATTGTTGGGACCAACCATATTTGTTGTTATTCTAATTGTGCGTTGAAAAAAAACAAACAAAAAAAACTTGTGGTTGTGAAAATTTCTGGTTCTTGTCTCATGTCGTCCGTCCGTCGACCTGCATTATGAGACGAGTCCGTCGCTGTTTTCGGCTAACTGAACGGTAGCTTTTGGTTGTGAAATGTCTAAATGCCATGGTTGAATTGAAGCATGCCCGTTTTTTATACAAATGATCTATTTATAATAAAGGAATGTTTCACAAGTTGGTGCCACGTTTGGGTCTGTTTGAGGGGAGCAGATTGCATGAGAGCACATGGACAATTCACATTGTTATTGTTGCTCTGTTGTGGTTGTTGGGGTTTTGGTGTCTTGATTTTTCAGTCAGATCCTCTCGGTGGAAACAGAACATGTTTGTGCTGTTGATTCATCAGTATGAGACTCTTCTTGACACCAGGTACGTGGCTTTTGATATCCATAAAGTCCTAGTTAAGATTTTCTATAAAAAATCACAGAGTTGTTTTATGAAATGAAAATGTTCATTTACTGGATTCTTCTGTGTCATTGTCTTTGTAAGACAATGACACAGAAGAGACTTCAGGCTGAGTTACGTTTGGGCATGTGACATTTTCAAAGATAGTCACCCAACACAAAGGAAACAGTCCCGGGACGTTTTCAGTTTATGCTTTGGTGAAAGGTTTCAGTTGTCTCCATGAGACCAGAGACCCCACGCTATACGTATATGTGTGTTTGTCTCTTAACATACTCGCTGCAGTGGGCGTGGAGATAATGTCAACAAAGCTCCATTCTACCCTCACTTGTGAATAAGACCCCGAGATACTGGAACTCCTTTGCTTGAGGCCGTAACTTACTTCCAACCCAGAGGGGGCAATCCATCGGTTTCCTGCAGAGAACCTCAGACTTTGAGGTGCTGGCTCTCATCCTGACCGCATGCGGGAGGTCACGGTGTGATGAAGCCAACAGAACCACATCATCTGCAAAGAGCAGAAGTGCAATCCTGAGGACCCCAAATCGGAGGTTCTCCCCCCGGTGCTGACATGAAATGTTTTTGTTCAGTTAACGTCTGCTGTCTGTCTGCCTCGTAAAGGCAGTTTGGCCGGCCCATAGATGAGCCATTATCAGTTTAAGTGTATGCTATATTAAGAGTATTTTCTCCACATTTCCTTACATTTTAAACCAATCAAAGCAGCAGTAGACCACCAACTCCTTTATTCTGTTAAGTAAAATTACCGTTTCTGTCAGTGGAGTTTGGTGGCTTAAAAATAATGGTCTCAGTTCCCTGTCAAAGAGGGTTGTCTGACAGCAATGTACAGCAATGAAAATATTCTAAATATAGTGCCTTTTTTTAGATGGCTAAAACCTAACCAGTTGAGGTAAGATTAGCTCAGTGCCCATAAGGGGCTACCCATAAGTTAATGTAAACAAACAATGTGTGTCAATATGATTCTGAAATCGGCCTTTGTGCACAATGAGTACTTTAACCTTGGTACTTTAAGTGTTAATGATGCTTATACTTTTTAATTTTACTTAAGGGTTTGAATGCAGGACTTTTACTTGTGACAGAGTATTTCTATACTGTAGTGCTGCTATTTTCACTGCAGTAAAAGACCTGAGTGCTTCTTCCACCCCTGAACTATAGCAAATACAACACATCCCAGCACGATGAAGCAGCAGAGCAGGAAATGAACAGAAACTCCATCCACACTGCATTTGACCTTTAACATCATACAAACCCGACTCTGCAGGAAGCTCACAGCGTGCGCCTCATTACAGATACAAAAAAAACAAAACAAAAAGACAGTTGATGTGATCGATACGTGCTGTGGAACAGGAGAGGCCGGATCAATATGAGGTGCCAGAGACAACTCCCCAAGCATGTAATGAATATTTCTGCATCTCCTGGCAGAGGAGACGAAGAGGAAGAGGACAGGTAGAGCCTGAGTGCTGAAGCCTTGCGGGCATCCTGCTTTTATTTCCCCCGACGCCGCGCTCATTTCTCGCACTCGCAGCCAACTGAAAGAAAAGAAGCTTCTCTCTGAAATAAATACTGAAGATGAAACTGCTTCATCTGAATGTCTCCACTGGTGTTTACTTTTTTTTTATTTTCTATTTGATCAGGTGTTGTGCTGTCTTCAGGCCTCAGCTGTTTAAGACTTGAACAGCCTTCAGGTAAGAGTTTGCATTTATACTTCTCGGTTTATCTGCAATTCTTAAAGCTGTTTTATATTGTTCCTGGTGCTTCTGTAATATTGTGCACATAGTGTGTCCTCTGATTGGATGCATTAGTGAATATATTGTAAGAAATCACAGTCGTTGAAAGTAACAGTACGTTTACTCAAGTGTACTTGTGTACAGTTTCTGAGGTACTTGTTCTTCAGTATTTCCATTTCATTCATTCAGCTTCTACTCCACTATAAGTCAGATACAGATATTATACTTTGTACTTTAACATGTTCATTTGATAACTTCAGTTACTTTGCAGATTCAGATTAAGAATACAAAATCCAATCAAAAAATAAAACATCATGTATCATTATCGGTTAAAGTAAGACTTAATTGATCACTGTAGGGCATTCATGATTTAACGGTGTGTAAAGTAATTAAAATTAGCTCCACCTTTACCAGCAGAAACATTTCAATGACAAACACACTAATATATCAGTAATTATAATCCAATAATACATATAAATGTAATAATGCATAATAATAATAATGAATTTTGCCATTCTGCAAAATGAGTACTTTTACTTTTTGAATTCTAAGGGTACAACATGTAGTACAGAATATGGTGAGAATTTCAATTAAATTAAATTCATCCATCCCTTTTTAACCATTTATCCGGGGCCAGGTCACAGGGGCAGCAGGCAGAGCAAAGCATCCCAGACGTCCCTCTCCCTAGCAATGCTTTCCAGCTCCTCCTGGAGGACCCCAAGGTGTTCCCAGGCCAGATGAGATGTATAATCCCTCCAGCGTGTTTTGGGTCTGCCCCGGGGCCTCCTAAAAGTTGGACATGCCCAGAACACCTCTAATGGGAGGCGCCCATGAGGCATCCTAATTCGATGCCCAACCCACTTCAACTGACCCCTTTCGGTGCAAAGGAGCAGCAGCTCTACTCGGAGCTCCCTCCAGATGTCCGAGCTCCTCACCCTATCTCTAAGACTGAGCCCAGACACCCTACAGAGGAAACTCATTTCAGCTGCTTGTATCCACAACCTCATTCTTTTGGGCACTACCCAGAGCTCATGACCATAGGTGAGGGTTGGGACGTAGATGGACCAGTAAATCGAAGGCTATGCCTTCTGGCGCAGCTCCCTCTTCATCACAACAGCCCAGGCATCACTGCAGATGTCACACCAAACCACCGATCCATCGCACGCTCCATTTTATCCTCACTTGTGAACAAGACCCCAAGATACTTGAACTCCTTCGCTTTGGGCAGTAACTCTCTCCCAACCCACAGGGGGCAATCCACGGTAGAGAACCATGGCCTCAGATTTGGAGGTGCTGACTCTCATCCCAACTGCTTCACACTTAACTGCAAAATGACCCAGTGCATGCTGGAGGTCACGATGTGATGAAGCCAACAGGACAGAGACAAAATTCTGAGGTCCCCAAACTGGACCCCTGCCTCCCCCCGACTGCAGCTGATATTTCACAGGTTTTAAATGTTTTGGTGGTCCTGCCCCGTTAGCTACGAAGACAACATGGTGACCATTCAGGGTGAGACGTGACAAACTTTACACACTCAACTATTTGAATGCACCATCTGGGTAAGAATGGTACACTGCATTTTTCCATGCTTCTCAGGGTGCGTTCAGAAACACTCGCTCTGAGTGCTGGTGCGCACTCTGACACAAACTGGATCATTCGTAAATTCGGGGTGCTGCTGAAATGTACTGTTATTGACAACATCACACTCTCAGAGCAGCAGTGTACCGAGTTTGCTAATTGCTGGAGAAATAAAACTCAGTTTCTTCAAACAGCAGGGCTCTCATTTTAGTGTAGAGCATCAGATTGGATTTATGAACACACCTTTAGTGTTAACACATTCACATACTCAAAATAGAGAGTATCTGATTTGAGACACAGCACAGGACTTTAACAAAATATTTCTACACTGTGGTATTAATACATTTATTACTATATAACATCTTCATTATAAGTTTTCACTTGTTTTATTTACAGGAGAATGAGTTTTTATGTGTCTCAGTGAAACATATCACTTTGAGATTAAATTAGGCCTCTCAGATATCGGTGGTACTGAGCATGTTCTGGGCCAACTGCTACACAATTTAAAGTTTAGTTTGAGTTGTTTTGCTCCAATGTCAAGTCATATATCTGTAAATAACCGGATAGGAGAGAGTTTTGTGGGCACCACACAGCAGCAGCGTCTTGATTAATGCTGGCACTGAGACTTTCTTCGAGTTTGGTGTCTATTCTGCTGTCTCTTGGCTCTGAGCAGTTGCCAGGCAACCAGCTGAGAGTCCGGGAAGTCGCTGATCCCAGCCAAGAAATAGTCCGGCCCATGCAAACTGTCATTTTTACACTTTTTGTGCAAACCAAACAAAGATTTAACATGTTAATTGGTGAACTTTAGAGGAGCTGGAAGCTTCTAACAGAGCCCAGCTAGCTTTATGCTAAGCTAACCACCTGCTGGCTCCAGCTTTTATGTTTGACAGATGTGAGAGTGGTATTGATCTTCTCATCTAACTCTCCCAAAAATGCTGAACTCCTTTTAACTTCCCAAACTGACCTCCGATAGCAAGGACAGCCTGAGAAGAATCCATGTCTGAGACAGACGGATTAATGAGTTGATTGTTTCACATTTCAGATGAAGAAGCAGCTGATAATTAGTGACACTGTCGTCCCAAAGTGACCCATTAACTGCAGCATGACGTCTGTCCTACTTCTGTCTCTCTGCTGCCGCTGCTGTTCTCCAGCACTCATATAATACATCTTTCTGATTTTACATTTTATTTATTTGTGACTACCAGTTGACGAATTCTCCTGAGAGTTGCAGAAGCACCAGTGTTCATCTTTTACTGGTCTTATATGTCGTGGTGTGTCAAAATATTCACTCTGTATTTTCACATTTATTGAAACAAAAGATGAGGAGCACAAACCAGATGAATATGTCCTTTAAAAAAAGTCCAGAGGTTGTTTATGCGACATGATTGGTTTGTTCAGTGAAATGGAACTAATGTGGTGGTGACCTCAACCGCTCTGAAACACAAGGGGGCAATTATGTCTCAACATGGAAATTATGCTGTAGATGGACATCTGAGAGAGGGAATGAAAAGGCCACATTAATAACAAAAAGTTATTAATAGTACAGTTAGTGGTTTTTATTTAATAATAACTGTCAGCTTGGGGTTTGCTGCAGACGACAAGTTGTGTGAAAGAACATATGTTTTTCCTGCATGGTTCAGTTGTTTCAGCAAATAACCAAATAACTTGAGTCTTATTAGTTGACTGGAATCTAAGAACAGTCTTTGTCTTCATATGGTTGAATATAAATTCAGCAGTGGTGACTTGTGGTGCCTGAAGTGGTTTCAGATTTGCTGTGTTCACAAGACTCCACTCAAACAACCCTCTGAGAAGGAAAGTTTCTAAAAGTTAAGTTACTTAATTTAAAATACCATCTTTGCCAACCACTCTCCGCCCTTATCTACACTGCTGTTGCTCCTAGCATGCCAAGAAAATGTTGAAAATACAATCCGTCCCAATTTTTGAAGAAGGAATTGCTCCCAACTTGCTGACTTAAACAACTTTAACACAAAGTATAATAAGTATTCAACGTCTCATGTCAGAAAATCAAATCTCAGACCAGTTTGTAGCTGCATCATCAGTGTGACGGACACAAAGGAGAAGCTGGCGGAGCCTCGACATCATTTTCTCTACAGCATTACTGGTCATCAAACATGCTAGCTCATTAGCAACAGCATGACTTGATTTTCTCTGTGAGTGAGTTAGTTATGGTTTTATCTTTGGTCCAAACTGAAATATCTCAAAACTGTTGGATGGACTGAGATGAAATTGGTTCAGACATTCATATTCTTATCCATCTATTTTCATCAACTTAACCGGGTCGGATCACAAGGGCAGCAGGCTCAGCAAGGTATTCCAGATGTCCCATGCTTTCCAGCTCCTCCTGGGGGATCCTGACGCATTCCCAGCATGGATGTATTAAGAGACCTGGATACAGCATTGGCAGCAGGATCCTGTTCATTCATATGAAAGTTACTCAAAAGTTGCTGAAAGCTGCTTTGTCCAGATGATCGGCGCTGCCTCTGCATCATTGGGCCCATAGTGCAGGCTTACAGCCACTGAGCACTCAGCTGACTGCTGCTGACAGAGCAACAGACTTGATTTGGCTATTCTAGATTTGCCAAATATTATCGGAATCAAATCCTGATAGTGAAATTAGTCATTTTGCAGGAGTTGTGACGCTCAAAGAAATGTATCCATTGAGTTACAAACGTCCCTTTGGCATCACGTGTCAGACCCTGGAAATTGCAGTACCACTGTTTGGCCACCAAAAAAAAATTTGGCGTCAAACTTCAGTGATCCCTTACCCTTTCATATGACACTTACGTTATCAGATCAACATTTTGATTTGTTGTTGATGACTAAATACTTGAAAAACTGATCACATTCCCATCAGCCTCAGCCGTACTTTAGTCTTAACTGGCAAACGTTAGAGTGCTAACTAACTAAATTTAGCAGCAAACATTATACATGCTCAATGTCTATGAGCAGCAATTGCACAAGATTTTGGCACTGGAAACATTCTGGTCTCTGTGTAGTATTGACCAATCACTTTGAGCAGGCTTTGGTTGCCTGCAAGTAAACAGTCCGTATGTTAGCATCGTCATTGTGAGCATGTTAGCATGTTGATGTTAGCACTTGCCTTGAAGATGAACGGTGAAGTACCTTTTTTTTTTTTGTTTAGATTACATATACCAAATGGTTTATTGCCTTATCATTACAGCAAATGTTACCGACCATGAGAAACAAATGATTATTAAATAAGGAAATTAATATATTGTTGACCAAAAACAAACAAACAAAAAAGACCTCTATTGATGTCAATTGCGGTTAATTTTGCCAGCAATAGCCCAACAACCATTAACCGGTAACAAACCACTTAATGTTTATGTAAAAAAGCAAAATGATGTGAAATACAAGAATTCAAGAGGCCTTTCCTTAAAGTCTTGCCCTTCATTGATTCAGTGAGCTTCAGTTTTTTGAAGGGTTATCCATTTAGAGGTGGTGACATTTCAATATTTTTTAATGTAAACGTTCTGCCTTTATTTTATTTTATGTTGGCTTTGCTGACAGACAGCTAGCAGTGTTATAAAAAACACATCGCCCACCCCTCCCTGCTGGTTAGCTAACATTAACCTTGGCCGCTCACAGTACACAACCAGCTAAATTAGCTAGAAGGTCTGCTCATTCACGATTAGCGCTGGTTATACCGTCACAGAGGCGGAACGACGTTGCTGCAGAAATACGGTAAGTAAGCAGCCTCGTTTTGAGCTGCAAAGTCCCTTCAGCATTGTTAACTATGTTAGCACCACTAGCCATAGAGACAGAGCGCAATGCGTCATAATCTGAAAGCCACGCCCCCAAAGGGGAAAGGAGGCCCGCTTTCCCCTTCGCTTCTTCGCTCGTTCGCTGTCATTCTGCCTTCGCAGCCGCGCCTTCAAGTCTCCACGACTGAATTGCTAGCTAGCTAAAATTATTAGCTATAGCTAGCTAATAATTAGCTAATAATAAGATGGCAAAGGATTATTTTAGCACGCTATGCCTACCAGAGAGGCAACGGTATATTGATGAGCTTAATATTGCAGCTCTACCTCAGTGTCCCTTCTCCTTACCTTGCTCGTCTTGGAAAAAACATGATGTGGAGATTCTTTTTTAAGAAGATGAGCATTTGGGCATGCTCAGCCGTCAGCCTGCTCCTATTACCGTCACATGTTTTAAGACATGACTCTACATGCTGGTATTTATATTGATAGAAGTGCTAGAGCGGACCGCTGGAATGCGCTGCTTGAATCGCGGAGCACTGGGTGCAATTATAACAGAAGTTGCATTCATACTGTCAATGCTTTAGCTTAACTTACATAAATACAGTTAACATTTGGAGGGTTTGACAAAGTGTCTGCTGCACACATAGACATACCGTGTGTCAGGATCCCACAATTTCTTCCCTGTTGAAGCCTCAAGTTTTATTGCCTGTATCCACTTTTGTCTTCTACAAGGTTCCATTTTTCTGCTCGACAGCTGATAAAAGCTAAGCTCTGGGTTTTTACTGGCCGTGCAGCCCACCACACAGCAACTTTTCGGCATTTGGACTTAGGAAAAACTCAACAAGCTGGAAACAGAGGGGGAAAGTGTGAAGGGAAAAGCGGGCCTTGTTTCCCCTTTGGGGGCGTGGCTTTCAGATTATGAGGCGTTGCGCTCTGTCTCTATACGGACAGTGTTAACGGTGCTGACAGAGCTAACTGTGATGTTAAGGGGCAGCATGTTTCCACAGAAACCCTGTTGGGTTGAGACAGTGTTACCAGCATTGTTCTCCAAATGAGCAGCGCCACTAACTAGCTCCCAACAAACCCAGCTGGTGCAGAGTGCAGAGCAGCCAAGGCTGGCTGACCAGTGGAGACCGGAGGCGTGGCCACTGTGTTTCCACATGTTAACACAGCTAGTCCGCCGAGATCCAAGTAATGCTCCATGCAGTGAACCATAAAGTAGCAGAATGAACCTAAAGACCGACATGCGTGACCGATTAAAAATATTCTCTGCGGTTTAACCAGTTAATGGTTAAAAGTGTCTACTAGCTTTCTGCACATGATCTGTTTTCTTCTTCAGGAGGCAAATAAAAATCAAATCATACGCAAAATGTACGACCTGGTCTGTTTTTATACTTCCTTCTTCAGCAGCTGTCTGTGTCAAGAATGTACAGCCAGTGTGTCAGAAAGCCTTAAATCCACCCAGTGACAATAATCAATAATAATCATCAGCCCTTCTGTCTGCAGTAATGGGCTCAGCGCTGAGAGGAGAACCATGTGGAACAGAAATGTGACAGACGGCTCTGAATCTGTTCCCACAGAGGACGAAATCAGCCGAGCAGGTTGGCAGAAGACACTGGTTGTATTTACGAAGTGACTGCCAGGAAGTAATCAGCTCCAGGGTGGACACTGCCAAAATAATCAACAAAAGGAAAATTAAATTCAGCCCACTGAGGTGTCCAAAAATAAGAATTTGAATAAAAAGACATGCTGCTACATTACATTACTGATCTGAGGAGGAGAAAACAAGGTGAGACTGCAGCTCTATACATACGTAATAAGTGCTGTAGTTTATCACTGCCAGTTTATGTCAAGTTCACCTTCACCTTTAAATACTGTGTTGTGTTTTTAACACAATACACTGAGTTCACGTCCTCTTTATTGACTCTGGGAGTTTGGGAGTTTTAAAGGAATAGTTCACACAAAACCGTGGTGCCCACTCAGCTACCACAACACTACTGAGAGGAGTGTGTGAAAGAACATAAAGGTTAGCTGTTAGCAGTTAGCAGCTAGTTATCATTTCCTCTCCGCAGCCGGTGGCCGCAATGAACAGCTCACAGAAGTTGCACTGATTTACATCGTGAAGTGTTCATGCTCTGTTCAGTAAAAATGAGTACTGGGGAAAACGTTCTCATGATGTGTTCAATGTAATCTTGTAACATGTAGCTTTTGGTGAGAAACTTGAATAAATCAGCTGTTTGAAGGAGAAATGTGTTGATGTTTTCACAGCACGATAAAACAGAAATTAGAGAGAATTAAGATGTATCATATAGAGTAAAAAGACTTTTAGCTGATTTTTTCAGAAGATATTTTTCATGTGAAAGAAGGTTATGTTAAAGGTTGTTTCATAAATGTGTGTTACTGAATTTGTGCTCATTTAAAGATGTGAAGTGTAATGAAGGACTGAAGGACTGAACTGTTCACACCAATATAAAAACATCGGTATTTTAAACACTGGTATCAGTATCGGCCCAGAATTTAGAAATGGATGCATCCCTAGCTCAATTAGAAAGTTAATTTGTACATTTTATTATTACACTGAACAAAAATATAAACGCAACACTTTTGTTTTTGCTCCCATTTTTCAAGAGCTGAACTCAAAGATCTAAAACATTTTCTATATACACAAAAGACCATTTCTCACAAATATTGTTCACAAATCTGTCTAAATCTGTGTTAGTGAGCACTTCTCCTTTGCCGAGATAATCCATCCCACCTCACAGGTGTGCCATATCAAGATG